>NC_051232.1:6780133-6991665 GCF_015220715.1 Pygocentrus nattereri
TTCACAGTTAAAGCTATTTCTTCCTCTTAACATGATCATAAATTGTTCCGTAAACAATCCCGCTGCAACAACTCCATCAAATTCTGGATTTATATCTGTGTCTTTGAAGATCATGCATATCAAGTGGAGCTGATGAAATGGACAATGAGCTTAAATATAGGTTATAAAATCAATAAGCATTTTGGTGTACCATGACGATTTTGGCATACATTGTCTGTTCCACTCGCACCAGTACAACACACATTAACACACCACCCAAACAGTACCTGCTCTTTGGGCTCCCGTGGGGTTCTGACCATTGAAGAACAGGGAAGTGGCCTTTCGGTGGTCTTGTTAAATATTAAGAAAAGGTGCGTAGACTTTTGTAATGTAACTAAAAAGGTGAGAGAAATGAACGCAGCTATTTACTCTGTAAAAGTACGTTAAGGATGGCATTTAAATGAATGTTAGCAATAAAACAAGTACAGATAGAGAAATGCCTGGTAAATTTACAGCCTCGCACTAAGTGGTGTTAGTGAAGTAAGATTAAAAAAAGCATAAAAGGAAGTTTTTCCCGTGTCACTTGCAGTATCTGTCAGCTTTCATCTTGGATCTCCTGTTGAAAACAAAGATATGATCTCATTTAAAACACTTTACAAGCCAAATAATATAAAATACATACAATTCTAGCACATATATAGCATTCACCTTATATACCATCCACTTCTTCATCCAATAACCAACAAACATGGTTATTTGTTGTTTTATCCATCCATCCGCTGCATTGTTCGTAATCCACTGTTACTCAGCTATAGCATAAGCTGAAGTGCATCTAAATAACCATACTGTACCACACCAAAATATAATAGCAGTAATAACTTTACCTTTCTCATTCAGCAGTAAATGCACTCCATTAAATGATCTGGGAAGGAAGTGTGAAAGTATTGCAGCTAATGTTATATTTTTAAATGGTGTTTTTTTTTTTTTTATAGCCCTGACTGATAATATGGAAATCATGAGGATTTCTTGAACCTCTAACCATTCAGGTAATAATTTTTCAACAGAGCACCATCATGTAGATATCACTTTGGCATCAAACATGGTTACACCTAAAACACTTAGAAATACCTTAAAATTAGTCCTTACATACTGAAACCAAACGGACGCAGTAATATCAATAATAACATTACTCGGGACACTTGAAACTCTGGTCAAACATGAAATTTAATATAAAACAAAATTGACACCACATTTGCAGAATCTGTACTGGGAGGGAAAAAAAAAAGCATAAAAGGAAGTTTTTCCCGTGTCACTTGCAGTATCTGTCAGCTTTCATCTTGGATCTCCTGTTGAAAACAAAGATATGATCTCATTTAAAACACTTTACAAGCCAAATAATATAAAATACATACAATTCTAGCACATATATAGCATTCACCTTATATACCATTCACCTCTTCATCCAATAACCAACATATATACATACACACAGATTATATATTTTTATATATATATATATATATATTTTTATATATATATATATATATATATATATGTATATATATATATATATAAATAATATTAGAGAGAGAGAGAGAGAGAGAGAGAGAGCTGTTGTCTTGAGAAAACCTCATATCTCCATATTGGTAACTTTACATGAGAAGGAAAAAACCTACTGTAGTTTTAATGTAAGTCAATAGAACCAGACGTCTTTCAAAGTCATGTTGGGTCGTTTCTTTTGCTCCATTCATCATGAAATTTACACACAATGTAAAGAGCAACAGGTCGTTTTCAAAAACTGAAAAATGACAAAAATGGAGATATGAGGTTTTCTTCCGACAGCAACGATATATATATATATACACACACACACACACACACACACACACACACACACACACACACATATATCTATATATCTCTATTTGTGTGTGTGTATTTATATATATCGCTGCTATCAGAACAAAATCTCATATCTCCAAAATAATGACTTTAAAGGAGAAGCAAATACATACTTGACTTTTAATGTAAGTCAAATGGAACAAGAATTATTTCCAGGTAATTTTGGGTCGTTTCTTTTTGTGCATTAATTGTGAAATTCACACACAGTGTAAAGGGCAACATATATTTTCAAATTATGCCAAAAACTGAAAACCTCATATCTCCACTTTGTCATTTTTCTTCCAACTGCAGCAAGATATTTTATATATATATATATATATATATATATATATATATATATATATATATATACATAATTTGTCACTTATTCACATTGACATCAACTCTTTATTCAGTGGCTTTCCTACAGGTTTACTGAATTACTGCAGGTGAGCAGACAGTAGGGTGGCCAATACGACAATATTTTATTTTTACTGTGATAAATCATGTGGCAACATTTTTCTGAGCACATTATTTATATCGTCAGCACTTAAAGAACATTGACCAACTGCATGTTTCATGGCCAAGTCAGCATGATTAGGCCTCTTAAACCAGAATTAATGTAGTGCAGTTTGTAAAACATTGAATGAACCTTAAGTTTCACATTTTTTATTATTATTATTATTATTATTATTATAGTACCTTATGTGGCACGACAGGTTCTATTTTGTATGTTCTAACGTATTAAATATCAGAAAAATGAAATAACATCATGCGTGCTGTGTATCATTGAACCGCTGAATGTCTGTGAAATAATATTTTTTGAACATTGCCGACTCCCACGCGTCATTCGCTTCCAGGTTGTGTGTGGTGAAAAACTTGCTGACCTGTCCAGTAAAGCCTCATGGAATTTTCCATCTTTTCTGGCTTTTTTCAGAGTGCCGCTGTCCTCTTCGTTCACCCTCAGCTTTCTGTCCTGGAAACTCTGGAACTTCTTCCTGTCGTTCAAGCACAGCACAGCCACATTAACAGTGTCAAAGCTTTACAAATTCACAAACGTTCAATGGAGCAGTGATGGGCCGATCCACATTTTTCCGGGTCTGATTACCTGACAATATGGATTCTGACACAAAAGCTCTTTTCACTTCAATCACTATTATTGTTGGTATTGTGTTTAAAGTTGTGTTTAAGGTGTTTAGTCTTCCAGTCACTAGGCAAGTCTGTAAAGGAAGCTGCAGGTGAACTGCTGGTGTGTCACCCTGCACTTTTTCACCCAGACTTTCCGAGACTTAGACATCTGAGGTCCAAATATCAAGCAAATCGTCCGAGAGCAACTGTTGGGCACTGTCTTCCTGTCTGTTGGCATGAACTGCTGGGAATCTCATGCGAAACCACTGCAGCTGCTTGACTAAACGGGTTGTATGTATGACGCAGCTTCAGTTCCACCCCTCGACACGGTGGCTTGTAGCCGTCTTGCTTTTCATCACTTCTTGATTAAAACATCTCTAAACAAATGACATGTTCATCAAACCAACAGCCAACGTCATTCGCTCACTCAGCTTCAGACTGAAGTTGCTGCAGGTTCATGGTAAGATGTGGAATGGAATCTGGATCGGTGACGTTTCATGATGCAGTGGGTTCAGGGTCCAGTGCAAGCTGTGGACTGGAATTCGGATCGGTAAGCGGATCAGCCCCGTCAGTCTGATATCCAATGAGTAATTGACGTCAGTATCGGTCCCGATACCGATATAGGATTGGATCATGGAAAATTAACTGTCCTTATTATCAGTTGGTCCAAAACCAAGTACAACTGCAATTCTAAACTTCAACAAACACCAAGAAACAATAAATGAGTTTGAACAAATGAAAAATTAATTCCCTTTGTTTGATCCGTTACTGAAACGACGAACAAAGCCATCGTTCAGAATCGGCAGGTGTCGGGAATGCGGTCAGATACTCTGATTTGATTTGCAGTGCACTTATGAACACAGAGCTGAGACTCACACGTAGTTGACTTCGCAGCTCTTGACGTTGCCTCGGTCCTCGTCTGCCAGGTCATCGGTCCTTTTCACCTCCCTCTCAGCACACGAGCGGATCTGTGGAGCACAAATCAGCATCACACAGAGACAGCTTATAAACACCAAACCACTCTGAGTGACTGTTTACGTTACAGGGACTGAATAATTCACCAATGTTTAAAAATCTGTGGAAATGCCCCTCAAGTTTAAGAGCTGTTGCTTGTAGTTATTGCTTTAAATCCACGCCAGTGCAAACCCACAGATGAGCGGCGTAGTTTGATAACACAGCGGAAAGCATCTCTGCGTATGTCGGGTATTTTAGAACGGCTCTGAATGTAGCCACTCAGATTTTAGGACTGCAGCTACAGGTTGAGTCGAAAGTCCAGGCCTGATAGTTTTCATCAGTACCGACGTGTCTGCGAGAAAAAAAAAGGGTTCTCCTAGTGCAGGGGTCGGCAACCTTTTTGACTCAGAGCCATAAAAGCAAAATAATTGGAAATTTATTTCAGTGAGAACCACATAATAATATATTAAAACGACGACGACATCTCACTCTAGTGAACCGAAACTAAATACCGGACGTTTGTGATATTCCGCCCGAACATTTTTTTAAGTCTCAATGATAATAGACGTTAATTAAATTAATTATTTTCAAAAGCTGAGCCGCATCAGAGGGATCAAAGAGCCGCGGGTTGCCAACCCCTGGCCTCGTGATCTGACCATAGGATCTAACGCTTCTCTTGATCTGACATGCGCAGGTTTCACTGTAACCAACACCAGGGCCGAGCCTACTAGCCATTAAGCCAGTCAGAAACAGGACGGGGCGGGACTTGCTTTGACCAAACAAATGGATAGATTCAGTAGGAAATCCCGGGAAATACACGTGCGATTTTTTTTCCACCGTCAACGCGAAATGTATAAACTCAGCCATGGAACACAACTATATTAAGCCTATATTAAGAGGAAAATGGAACTGAATAATAATTTTTAATAATTTTAATTTTAGGGCTGTAGTATTATTTATGAGTTTGTTGCACTGTAACTGTTTCAAAATATTTAAAATAAATGCTGCATATTTTGCTATTATATTTTTAAAAGAAATGAATGTGTCCTTGTTCATGTCCTTTAGTCAATGGTTAGGCTACTAATCAATTCCTAGTTTACTTTGGAGTATTGGAGTATTGTTATTGCCACCTGCTGACCGTTCTTGGTATGGCTGTAGTATCTGTAGTCTCCTGTGCTATAGAAGCAATAAGGTATGGATTCCTGAACAGGCCTGCTAGTCCCAAGAGTTCTGGTAATCTGCACAAGCTTCTGAAATATGGGCTTATATTGGGTTTGTTTATCTCATGTCTGAACGTTGTTCATGTATTTAAACAAAATTCAACACAATCTATCATTGAAGGGACTAATTCAAAAGCAAAAACTCTTTGACCGTAATGAAGATCAGGGTTATACATAGACGTATATCTGCACCCAGGGGCCAACAAGTTGTGTCTTAAGTGTGTCGCATACATATCACCCCCACCCTGCTCA
The DNA here is from genome assembly GCF_015220715.1 of Pygocentrus nattereri. Classification (NCBI taxonomy): domain Eukaryota; kingdom Metazoa; phylum Chordata; class Actinopteri; order Characiformes; family Serrasalmidae; genus Pygocentrus; species Pygocentrus nattereri. The sequence goes on from NC_051232.1 coordinate 6,785,548, forward strand.
CCTCCCGAGCAGAGAAAAAAGTTCAGGCTCAGGAATTTTTCCCACTATCACCCCTGAAAGTCACAGGACAGTTTTTATTTTATTTTATTTTATGATTGACTTATCTCTGGAGCCGTCTCAAACAAAATGTGCATGCTGAAAATCCGCAACAAACACAACCTTCAACACCGCATCGTGGAGCCTTGTGACGGCATTTCTCCAGAGATTCTCATGCGGGTTCATAACGACTGGATCCTGCACCTTCAGCTCTGTGTTCAGCACCAGGGACAGCACAATGAGCACATCAAATAGCTGTGCATCACAGGCAACGTTCCCAGTTGTTTGTTGCAACATTCTGTGTTGATGAGAGATATTCCAAATCTGACTGCGGCTCTATTTCTGAGACAATTCTGGTCTCTGATCTGCTACATGACCACCTTCCCATTGGAAAAGCTTGCCCTTGATCAAATATGGTGGCCAAGAAGGCAGTCACGTTCCGGACACAGCCTAAATGATAGGCCCCCTCACCCTATTACTCGCTGGGATATTCCGATCCGTCATTTTCCCTTTCGCTTCTGAAATAAAACTGTCCTGTGACTTTTGACTCACCCTGTTTATATTAGAAAGGCATTACGTGGTCATTTACAAGTGAACAGCCTACCTTGATCATCTCATCCTCTCCAGCAGTCTTACTCTTGGCCACGATGTCTCCGCTTTCGCTGTATGTGATGAAACAGCTGTTTGCTGCCAACAGAGCCATTTTACCCTGTGGAGTAAATAATAGTATGGGTTACATCCGGGCAGCATTACTGAACTGATAGCATCCGAGTCGTAACTGCCCATTTTCAGCAGACCTGAATCCCTGTAACGTTTTCCATATGAACTGTAGCATCTGTTTAGCTGATGAAGTGACTGGTTGTGTTAAACGACTGACGGCTCTACTCACATCTTGGAACACGGGCTCCCATTGCTCCCTGGACCCGATGGCGTCGGACCGCCCGACCACAACGGCGTCCGAGTTTATCCCCAGGTACTTCCCGTATCCCGACTTCAGAGCTATTCTGTATTTAAGAGAATCAGGGCAACTTTATATACAGATAAGGCTTAAAACTGCACAAAACAGTTATCATTCGTATCAGGAGGTGGGGTAACGTGACCATCACAAGACGTCTGGATGTGTTCACGAGGTTAGACGTCTGGGTATAAATTACAGAGACAGGAGTGGCCACTCGATTTACGAGCTGCCGACATGCTACAGTTTTTATGTAGCTCTACGCTTGAGGTAGGACAGTACATACTGGCTTGATTTGAGCCACAAAGAACACAAGTAAATGTTTCTTCAAGCGCCTTAACACAAGAAAAAATGAAAAAAAAAAATCTTTCTTTATAGTATGTAATGGGGTATTTACCAACATGTGAATCTTAGAATTAATATAACCCAGGATTATTTCTATGGTATGTGTTATAGCACATGATTAATATCACCTGGGGTTAATTCTAAGGTTTGTTTAATAGCAAACGATTAAAATAACCTGGGATTATTTCTACAGTCCGTTTCATAGAAAGGGATTAATATAATCTGGGATTACTGCAACCGCTTGTTTTAAAACGCAGGATTAACATAACGTGGGATTATTTCTACAGTCTATTTTACAGAAAGGGATTAATATAATCTAGGATTATTGCAACCACTTGTTTTAAAACACAGGATTAATATAATTTGGGATTATTTCTACAGTCTATTTTATAGAAAGGGATTAATATAATCTGGGATTATTGCAACCGCTTGTTTTAAAACACAGGATTAATATAATTTGGGATTATTTCTACAGTCTATTTTATAGAAAGGGATTAATATAATCTGGGATTATTGCAACCACTTGTTTTAAAACACAGGATTAATATAACCTGGGATGATTTCTACAGTTTGCTAAACAGCATAGGATTAATGTGACCTGTGGTTATTTCCACTGTTTATTTTACAGCATGTGATTAATATAATTTGGATAATTTTACAGTTTGTTTTATAGCGCAAGATTAAGATAACCTGGGTTTGTTTGCACATTTTATTGCATGGGATTATTGTATACTTTCATCGCACAGGAATATTTCTACAGTTCATTTTAATTAATTAATTATTTTTTGCGAGGATAAAAACAATACTTCCAATCACAAAAATACAATTCACCAATTCCTATTTTTCCCCCTTTTGAAAACATATATGTAGATGTACACAGTCACGTACACACACATAACAAATCTACCCAAACAAGATTTAACAAAAAAAAAAAAACATGGATAAAAATGATGGGTAAAATAATTAAATTAATTACAAAATACCGTGTATTAAACAATAACCACCCCCCCACCGACGCCCCCTCAGCTCATCACGACCAGCACAAATATTGGTAGTTACATATATACAACATAAAAGGTACCACAAAAACAAGCACACATTCAATCGGGTAATCAATCTCTATATGAGTGAAATAGGAAATAAAGGGTTGCCATTTATGGAAATAATCTCACTCTCCATCCCTCTCAACGTGTATTTAATTTTCTCAAGTTTAAAAAAAAAACAACAAACAAACAACGTCCTTGAGCCACCGGGATATTTAACAGACTTCCAATGCAACAGTGAGGTGCGTCTTGCATGGGCTGGAGGTTAGGGAACTGGCCCTGTGACTGGAAGGTTGCAGGTTCGATCCCCAGGGCCGACAGTTGTGACCGAGGTGTCCTTGAGCAAGACACCTAACCCCCAACTGCTCCCCGGGCGGCGTGGATAGGGCTGCCCACTGCTCTGGGCAAGTGTGCTCACTGCCCATAGTGTGTGTGTCTTCACTAGTGTGCGTGTGGTGTTTCACTTCACGGATGGGTTAAAAGCGGAGGTGGAATTTCCCCGTTTGTGGGATTAAAAATGATCACTTAAGTTAACTTAAGAACCTTCTCAGGGTTTTGTCACAACAGCAAGCCAACAGCCATCTGTTTTGTGCGTGTTGTACCTGGAGTCTGAGAGTTTGATGGCTGTGAGCTGTTCAGGTGGGTCAGGTCCCTCATCATCTGAGGAAAAACAAGAAGAAAAAAAAAACTGGTGTAACATGTTATTGATCTACTTTCCAGCTCACAATAGATAAGAACCACTTTTTTCCACGATGAGAGAAAGAAACAAAAGAGATTATCAGTAAACAAGCTTATTTAATAAACCAACATACGTGCATCCATTATAAGTCAACTCAGGAGTCTTAATACACAAGCCGACTGACCGCCTCAGAGAAGAGGAGCTACAGGACGTTCAGCCTGAGTGGACGCTATTAAGCTTAAATGGTAAACTCATGAATCATTTAAGACAGGAGACCTGGCTGAGCGCATTTATCCCGATTACAGTTCGTGCTGGCATGTATGAAAAGTTCATCCCTCTGCTTCCACTCCGAGAGAGCCACACTTCGGTTTTGGTGCAGTGGACATCTAATCAACTCCAGATGACCGTAACAGTTACAGCCAGTCGCTCTCTAATTAAAAACGCCACCCAGTTTCCATTAGCGGCACTAAATTGATTTCAGGAGGGGCGTTCAAAACCGTTTCATAAGCGCCATGCTCGCCGAACATGGCTAAATGCTTCGGTCAGCCGTAGAGGGACATGATAAAGCTGGAGAAAACAATCGGGTCCGCTTCCTTCCGGTTAGCGAGCGATGAAATTGCGGCACGCTTCGCGGGAGTGGCTACGCTAATAGCGAATAATGATCCGGAACCATTTCTTCTGCTTTTTCCCTGCCTTCCCTCCACCCACTGAGGAAATGAATGAGCTCAGGGTGACAGGGGCGCACGTAGGAGATTCTTTTCTTCGGTCAGAGTTGTTACTTTTGCGCAATTACAGGCTCCATTTCCCTTAGAAAGGCTCTTCATATCCGCAGACGTTTCTTCGAGCTCTTTGAAAAGCAGAATTGCTTAAGAGGAAAATATACTTGCTAAATAATCATTTCTTTATAATACGAGACCAATTACAGAGACCGGAGAGTGCACTACTCATTCTTAGACCACTGAAACAACAATGGATTTGTAAAAGCAACCAGGGAAGCAGGATTTATCGGTTGCTATTATATTTACCAATAAATGGAAAGACACAATTATCGTTATTGCTCTGATACTGAAATTAGTCATTTAGAATCAAGGATTTTTAGCTAGCGCATGAACTAAAGCATATACAGAAGAACGTGTAGTTCATGTTCAGTGATGGTGGGAATTCTCCTTCTTCTAGACCCCAGCAGAGCACCATCTGCTGGCCACTGTCCATTTGATCAGCTCCACTTACTGTGTAGCTGCACTCTGTAGTTCTACAGTTACAGACTGTAGTCCATCTGTTTCTCTGATACTCTCTTACCCTGTTCTTCAGTGGTCAGGACCCCCATGGACCCTCACAGAGCAGGTACTGTTTGGGTGGTGGTGTGTTAGTGTGTGTTGTGCTGGTACGAGAGGATCAGACACTGAGTGTTTACCTTCATCAGTGGTCACAGGACGCTGTCGGCTGGCTATTTTTGGTTCTCAGTCCAGCAGCGACACTGAGGTGCTTAAACACTCCAGAAGCATGGCTGTGTCTGATCCACTCAGTTCAGCACAACACACACTAACACACCACGACCACGTCAGTGTTACTGCAGTGCTGAGAATGAACCACCACCCAAACAGTACCTGCTCGGTGAGGGTCCATGGCGGTCCTGACCACTGAAGAACAGGGTAAAACAGGGTTATTTATATATTGAACTGAATCTGCAGCTGTTTTCTGGAGTCTTTTATACTGTGAGAATTGAATATAAAAATATAGCAGTAGCCCTTGATAACCTAGAAAAAAAATATTTATCTAAGCGTCTAAAATGGTTTTACTTTGGGGGGGGGCTTTACTGGGGAGACATGACTGGGCAGCTGCTAGTCTCTGGTGAACCAAGAAACCTGGAGTAAGTTGTGAAAATGATAGCGAGTGCCAGGCCTTCCTTTACTACCTTTATGTGGCGCTCCGACAGTGAACAGCCCCGTGTCCAGAGCGTGGATGTAGGAGCTGTTGTGCATCTCTATGGCCACCGTTCCACTGATTTCCCCAAAACTGTGAACGGTCCACCAGCCGCCTGGAAAGAAGAGCACAGAGGGTCCTCTGAGCCATTGACATGCCTGTACCTCTAACCAAGTCAGAGAAATACCAAACAGATAAAACGGGGAACGTGTGGCGCTAAACAGGGACACACCAACAACATCGGGCTTCTCCTCATCATCATCTCGCTTTCTCTTCTTGTCCTTGTGCTTCTTCTTTCTGTTGTTGGTGGAGAAGATGGAGAAGTCAGATCAAATACATCAACAAGTCAAGCACAGCAGAGAAAAACTGCCAAGTGAACATGAACGGGAACTTCTACACACGACCGCCGCACTACAGCAACGCATGCAGGGAAGGAAAGGATCTGAAGGCGCTGCGCATATTTCAGTGGTCAGTTAGAGACGCAGTCCATCTGCTGATCCCCTTCATCAGCGCTCAGGTTCTGAGCCGCCCTTCCCTGGGGATGTTTAGGACGGGGGCATGACACAACACTGTGGTCAGAAGCTGGCCAGTGACGGCTGATGAACTACACAGCAGCGGTTGGACTACAGGCTGCAACTGTACACCTGAACAGTGGAGATATAAGGCAGGTGAAGCTCTTACAAGGTGGGTGTTTCTAATAAAGTGGCCAGTGAGTGGAAGTACGAGGCAGGTGTTTCTAATAAAGTGGCCAGTGAGTGGAAGCACAAGGTAGGTGTTTCTAATAAAGTGGCCAGTGAGTGGAAGCACAAGGTAGGTGTTTCTAATAAAGTGGCCAGTGAGTAGAAGCACAAGGTAGGTGTTTCTAATAAAGTGGCCAGTTAGTAGACGAGGAGGTTTACACAGTGCCCGACTAAAACATGACTGCGCATTTACTGGTCACTTCTGGACTCAAAACCAAGTTAAATACCGACCTTTTAGTAAGAAACCCTGAATAAACAATGATTAACAGGCTTCACTCCACAGCAGGAAGCACATTAGCAGCTCACACTCGGTCAAAACACACAAAACTCACTGTAAACCCGAGGCTGAGGTCGGTTTCCTATTCGGCTCCTTGTTCCAATTTTCCCGGTCCACCTTAAAAGGTGCTGCAGTCGCGTTCCAGCAGTTCAAGCAGAGCGGAGCTGCTGCCCATTTAAGGTGGACCGGGGAAATTCGAATAGGAAGCTAACGCTGTGTACAGCTTGGCCCGGCGAGCTGCTGCGTTACCTCTTGTCCTTCAGTCCCTTTAAAACGAGCTTGGTGGATTTTACATGTGAATATTCAGCCATGACTCCGCCGCTGACTCCCCTCCAAAACAGACGGTCGCTGTACGGCGGCCGCGGAGGCACATCCGGGCATTCGCGTTCGCTGTAAACTCGCTGCTCCCCCTGGAGGCCGGATGGCAGAATTACAGGAGCGGAGCTGTTTACAGTTTATCCGCCCTCCTGAAACCAGTCTGGGGCTGAGACCCCTCAGACCCCCGGGAGCAGAACCGGTCAGGCCTGACTAACACTGAACAACACATCAGACCTCCAGCAGGGCAGGAACTCGAACCTGAGAGTGCCTGGATAATTACAGTCTGTACAGAGAGAGAGAGAGACAGAGAGAAAGAGAGAGAGAAAGAGAAAAGAGAGAGAGAGACAGAGTGAGAGAGAAAAGAGAGAGAGAGAGACAGAGTGAGAGATGTAGAGAGAGAGAGAGAGAGAGAGAGAGAGAGAGAGACAGATGTAGAGAGAGAGAGAGAGTGAGAGACAGAGATATATATATATATATATAGAGAGAGAGAGAGACAGATGTAGAGAGAGAGAGACAGAGAGATGTAGAGAGAGTGAGAGACAGAGAGATGTAGAGAGAGAGAGACAGAGAGAGAGATGTAGAGAGAGAGAGATGTAGAGAGAGAGAGAGAGACAGAGAGATGTAGAGAGAGAGAGACAGAGAGAGAGAGACAGAGATGTAGAGAGAGAGAGATGTAGAGAGAGAGAGAGACAGATGTAGAGAGAGAGAGAGAGAGAGACAGAGAGACATAGAGTCAGAGAGAGAGAGAGAGACAGATGTAGAGAGAGTGAGAGACAGAGAGATGTAGAGAGAGAGAGAGACAGAGATGTAGAGAGAGTGAGAGACAGAGAGATGTAGAGAGAGAGAGAGACAGAGATGTAGAGAGAGAGAGAGATAGAGAGACAGAGTCAGAGAGAGAGAGAGACAGATGTAGAGAGAGTGAGAGACAGAGAGATGTAGAGAGAGAGAGACAGAGAGATGTAGAGAGAGAGAGAGAGACAGAGAGATGTAGAGAGACAGAGAGATGTAGAGAGAGAGAGAGACAGAGAGATGTAGAGATGTAGAGAGACAGAGAGATGTAGAGAGACAGAGAGATGTAGAGAGAGAGAGAGAGTGAGAGACAGAGATGTAGAGAGAGAGAGAGAGACAGAGAGATGTAGAGAGAGAGAGACAGAGAGACAGAGAGTCAGAGAGAGAGACAGATGTAGAGAGAGTGAGAGACAGAGAGATGTAGAGATGTAGAGAGACAGAGAGATGTAGAGAGACAGAGAGATGTAGAGAGACAGAGAGATGTAGAGAGAGAGAGAGATGTAGAGAGACAGAGAGATGTAGAGAGAGAGAGAGACAGAGAGATGTAGAGAGAGAGAGAGACAGAGAGATGTAGAGAGAGAGAGAGATGTAGAGAGACAGAGAGATGTAGAGAGAGAGAGAGACAGAGAGATGTAGAGAGAGAGAGAGACAGAGAGATGTAGAGATGTAGAGAGACAGAGAGATGTAGAGAGAGAGAGAGATGTAGAGAGAGAGAGAGACAGAGAGATGTAGAGAGAGAGAGAGACAGAGAGATGTAGAGAGAGTGAGAGACAGAGAGATGTAGAGATGTAGAGAGACAGAGAGATGTAGAGAGAGAGAGAGATGTAGAGAGAGAGAGAGAGGTTATGGTAGGCTGTAGTTACTGTACTGACCCTCTATTTAACCTGAATCACACCTTCACCTTCTGAGCTCTGATTGTTAACCTGTGCAGCTCACACGGCTCTAGCGCTGCGTCTCCAGGGGTCTCGTATCCCCTCGTTAGCCGCTATTGTCCATGTTCACTCTGGTCAGGAAATTCCGGCTGCAGCAGAGACCCCCGCTAATGACCCTGCTAACGGGGTGCCCTGAGCGGGAAGCAGCCACAGCGGAGTGATCCATCACTCCGGGACTCCACGGGGAGCTGAACTAAACCAGCCGGGCCTTTAAAGGGCCGGATACCACATTTCACTTTACTCCCCCCATTGAGAGCCGCTCATGACATCGGCGTAGATTCCTAAACCAAAACCAGCCACAGTTCGTCTTTACGTTCAGCCTGTCTTCATCTCTTACAGCCACACAGGCGTTATAGTTACTGTGCCTTTTGAGCTCCGTTCTGATTGGCTGCCTCATTCAAAAAGCAGCAAAGCTGAAACACTCCTTATAACTTCTGCAAGAGTGGGCGGAGCTAAACTACTTTTCACAAAAACAGTGAATTCAGTGTTTTCACAGCTTAGTTCCCATATAAAGACCAGAGAGGGACATTTTGTACGTCTTCAAACTGGTTTAGTTTCATGAACGAGAGGAAATTTCAGTTTTCTATGACGCGGCCCTTTCAGGTCGATGCTAAACGAGTGTAAGCCGTGTTGTGCGGTGATGGATGAATCAGGCCTGTCTAAGCGCTCCGTGATGCAGGGGCCTGCAGGGCGTGATGGCTGTGTACTGTAGATATGTGTACGTCCTCTTCGGCTCCTCATTTGCTAAAGAGCCTCATGTCTCGTTTCTCGGCCCACCCCATTACCTCTGCCTCTCAGTCGGGGGGGGGGGGGGGGGGGGGGGGCGAGCGAGCAGGACACCTAACCAGAGAGAGAGAGAGGGAGAAAGACAGTCTGTCTGTTTACTGGAAGTGCTCTTAGTGCAGCTTAGGACCTGTGGGCGGGGGGGGGGGGGGTTATTAGATGTATCTCTGCTGTGTAACAATTCCATAATCATGCCATAAACATGTGGCATCAGATGTCATACGCCGCCATACGCCATCATATGGAGAACACGCCGGTCACCCGGTTGGGGAATTGAACCCGGGCCCTCCTCACTGTGAGGCGACAGCGCTAACCACCGCGCCTTTAGAGTGTAAAACTTTAGAAAGTTTTAAACTTTAGAAAGTTTTATTTCCTCAATATACTAAAAAAAAACAAATCCGTATACATTGCACACTAAAATAAGTGGTGTTGAAGTGTATTCTAAATAATGATCATTTTTCATTTTAGTTTTTTTGATCATCTGCCCAGCAGGCCTGAACAGCACTTTTCACTAACACTTTCTTTGAGTGTCACATTTGTAAACATCTGTAAAGACATTCATTCCATGTAATAATGCATTTATAAGGTGTAATAAACATGGCTATAAATATTTATAAAATGCATTATACGTTATAGCTATGCTTACTATGCATTATGAATTGTTAACATAATGCATTATAAGTACTGTTTATAACACATTATAAGAGCTCATAAGCTGTATTAGTCCGCTGTAAGTAAAGTGAGGCGTACTGGACTAAAGCCTCCTCCAGGGTTTAGACTGAGGCTTCAAGTTGAAGTGTTTACTGAAGAATTTACTGAAACACTAAAACACAATAAAGCTCATTACAGGCTTCAAAAGTCAGAGTTTAAACTAGAGCAACATCAGTGTTTCACCCAATGTGGGAAAGTCAATGTTCACCACCGTTAATGTTCACCACCGTTAATGTTCACCACTGTTAATGTTCACCACTGTTACTGTTCACAACTGTTACTGTTCACCACCGTTAATGTGCACCACCGTTAATGTTCGCCACCGTTAATGTTCACCACTGTTAATGGGCAAAAATAGTGGGCAAAATTAGAAGAAATTGGAAAGGGGCGAATATTTTTTCACAGCAATTATATATATATATGAATTGAAACAATAGTAAAATAAAGAAAATGAATGCTTTTAATATGGTCAGTGTTTGTCTTATTCTTTTTATTTGTTTTGGGGGCAGGGCTTTCCACATCCACAACATGGTAAACCCTGCGGCCAATCAGGAGACTCCTTGCTTCCTTTGCATTGGTATCTCGCTCATCTCACCTTTTAGTGTGTTTTAAGTTACATTAGACGATAAAGACGTTTTCTAATTTTTTTATACACTTTTGAAGATTCAAGCTTTTATTACAACAGAAACAGAAACGATATGCTAACAGCTAGCATAGCTTAGATGGGGTCCCAGGCTTTTTGTTATAATTCAGCCTGTTTATGTTCCAAAGAATTTGCCAAAACTTGCATAAGTGGAAGGTGGAAGTCCTAAGATTCTCAAGATCTTCTGCAGTTGGTTACATCTTCTGCAGCTGCTTAGTACGGAGATCAGAGTGGCTCAGTAGACCGAGTGATATCATGATACATGACGTTCCTCACAGTGCTTGATAAAAGACTATAGATCTTCTCCGTCTCATAAGAGCTCAGCTGCTACCAGCAAGGTCAACGTTTCTGAATTCCTCACAGCTTTGCAGCACAACCAGCCATTTGACAGTGTTTGAAACACTTGGCTATGCTTGTCATTGACTAGGCTCAACACCACTGCTTAAAGCAGGTAAATTCCTAGAAATCAAACAAGTGATGACCAAAAAGCAACATGACGACAACGACTAAACCTGGAGGCCTGCACTTGTGCAGATGAACGTAGCTCTTCTGCGCTACTACCGTCTCTATCACACTTACACATGTCTGAAATGCTCAATAACTGAGGAAGGCTTTTGGCTATTGAAGCCCTCCAGTAGTGGATGTCACGGTGGAGGAGGCACCATAATACCGAGAGGTTACAGAGGGTCCGGGAGTGTGTTATCACCGTCAGTCTGGCCGGCTGATGGATTCTTCCACTCCGTCACGCAGATGTGCTCCGGTAAACGGACGACGAGCTCATGCAATTTCACCCCTTGATATGGAAGGGAAGAGATGGCAGGGCAGAGAGCCAAGTGTGAAATCCTCTCCGGAGGCCTCGTGGAACAGAGGAGCTCTATCAGACGGCAATTCTATCAGAGACACAATACAAGTCCAAAAAGGCTTAAGAATTCATATTTTCAATGATTTACAACCAAGTTTTACACAAATAAATACAAAGTAAAAATCTATATCCAAAAACAACTTAGGATGAAAATATCTAGAATTAAGTTTTAATAAAATATGCAGAATGCTTCATACTTCCATAAAAGTTGTAAATACATAATTGCAGTGCATTATTTATACTTTAGTGTCTTATTTTGTATTAAAAATTCAAATATAACACATGCTTTGACATCAAAATGTCAAATGAGAGTTGAGAGCTGACGGCTTAGAGAGTGAGTAGTGAGTGAGCTGTAGGACCAAAGCTGAGTCTAGGTATGGTGTGGCTGCGGCCAACAACAGCTGGATAATAAAGAGAATGCTACACTATATATATATATATATAATGTACACACTATATTTCCAAAATTATTCAGGTGTATAAAGCCGAGCCCCTAGGCCTGCAGACTGCTTCTACAGACATTAGTGAAAGAATGGGTCGCTCTCAGGAGCTCAGTGAATTCCAGCGTGGTGCCGTGATCGGACGCCACCTGTGCAGCAAGTCCAGTCGTGAAATTTCCTCACTACTAAATATTCCACAGTCAACTGTCAGTGGGATTATGACAAAGTGGAAGCGATTGGGAACGACAGCAACTCAGCCACGAAGTGGTCGGCCACGTTAAATGACAGAGCGGGGTCAGTGGATGCTGAGGGGCATAGTGCACAGAGGTCACCAACTTTCTGCAGAGTCAATCACTACAGACCTCCAAACTTCATGTGGCCTTCAGATCAGCTCAAGAACAGCGTAGAGAGCTTCATGGAATGGGTTTCCATGGCCGAGCAGCTGCTTCCAAGCCTTACATCACCAAGCGCAATGCAAAGCATGGAATGCAGTGGTGTAAAGCGTCGCCACTGGACTCTAGAGCAGTGGAGACGTGTTCTCTGGAGTGACCAATCACGCTTCTCCATCTGGAAATCTGATGGACGAGTCTGGGTTTGGCGGTTGCCAGGAGATGGTACTTGTCTGACTGCATTGTGCCAAGTGTAAAGTTTGGTGGAGGGGGGATTATGGTGAGGGGCACCAAGAGATTTTGGACAATTTCATGCCCCCAACTTTGTGGTCAAAAATTCCCATAAACACACTCCTAACGCTTGTGGAAAGCCTTCCCAGAAGAGTTGAAGCTGTTATAGCTGCAAAGGGTGGGCCGACATCATATTAAACCCTATGGATTAAGAATGGGATCTCACTCAAGTTCATATGCGTGTGAAGGCGGACGAGCGAATACTTTTGGCAATGTGGTGTATATAAGATTGTAAAAGACAAGGTTCAATGTGTACTGCATGCACACACACTCAAGTTTGTGTTATATTACTTGTGAGGATTTCCATTGATTTCTATTGATCTTTGTATGACTGTGGCAATGTAATGCTACACTCAGACCGAACCCTGAGTGTAACCTCAGTAGCCAGAAGGCAACGTTTCTGCTCTTTTAGTTTTTCCAATAAAGTTGAATTTGTGCTGAAACCTGCACTGGCTCAAATGAAGACCAGCAAACTGTCCACACTTGTGTAAAACTGTCATGATGTTTTATCAATGTGGGGACATGTGGTCCCCATAATGATACCAAGACAAGTATACACACACCTGTGTGTGCTATGAACCCCCCCAAAGGAACATTTACACTCAGGAAACAAAGACTGTGGATCCATGTGAGGCAGGCTTCTGAACACACACACACACACACACGCACGCACGCACGCACACACACACACACACACACACACACACACACACACACACACACACACACACACACCGAGGTCTTAAAAAGGCTCCAAACAATCAAAACGTTTAGACTGTTATTATGGATTATTATAAGCTAATTACCGGCCATAGAGAACAGTAATAATTGAAAGGTTAATGACGGTGACGGCAGCTGATAAAGCAGCACTTGTAAATTCAGATTCAGCTCTGAGGTTAAATGGACCACAAGCTTGGCCTGTAATTTGGAGTCAGAAACAGCAGAGAAACCTATCATTCACAAATCTCGCAAAAATAGTCGCTTTTAGAACCCTCTCTCTCTTTCTCTCTCTCTGTCACGCTCACTCACTCAGCAAACCTGCTTTGAGCGTCAGGCTTGTCTGGCGTTCATAAGAACACCCGGAGCCCAGCACGCCACAGCTGCCAAAAGTTTGATTGACAGCTCTGGCTCCCCCGCCTCCCCGCTAACCATGGCAACCGGAGCACCAGTAATGAAGAGAAGTATGTTCTCTCTCTTCCGTGTACACATCCAGGACATAATCCATGTATGTAAGTACATACATGTAATGATAAGGTCCCGTATGTGTGTCTATCACCCTTCATTTATTCCACTTCTACTCAAAATGGGAGAGCTGGTAGACACCAAAACTGCCCCCCCATCAGATAAACAGCACTGAAAGCTTTGATCTCTGAGAGAGAGGAGGAACTCAAGCTGCTTCAGATCTGAAAACATCCACAGGTGTTTCTGTCCATCCTTCCACTGTGAGAAGACCACTCAGGGCTGTGGGTCTGGGTACACACACACACACACACACACACACATATATATATATATATATATATATACATATATGTATATATATATTTTTTTTTTTCATTTATCATGAAATTCACACACAGTGTAAAGAGTAACAGGGACTTTCAAATTATGTTGAAACCTGTAAAACGTCAGAAATGGAGATGTGAGGTTATACATGTGCTGAAGTTTTGGCACGTTTTATATTAAACTCACCAATTAAATTTAAATACTGCACTAAGACTGGCAAACAAATGTCGTATTGAAGTGCCGGCCGATCAGACTCTCTGTCGAATGTGTTCATCTGTTTTCACTGAAAAAGTCCAAGGAATTTCAGTGTGTACTGGTAAACTTTATGTACGTATATATGTGTAAAATATTTAATACTCTTTTTCCAAGCCTAATCCCAAAGTCCAAAGCCAATGCCTCAACTATACCATGCCTACACGTCACTTTATACATTATCAGTATTAAGATGTACACCTTCTACCTTGTACTCATACTGCTGTGGTCCATGCTGCTGTTACCTGTCCTCCCCTTTATGCACCTTCTATTTATTGTTTATTGTTTGTCACTTTGGGGGTTTAACTGGGCCGTGACTACAATGTTTTGTTTGACCTCATGTACCACATGTGATGTGAATGACAATAAAGCCCTATCTTATCTTATCTTATCTTATTTTATCTTATCTTATCTTAAAACCTGTGCTTGGTAACCCCAAGTGAACTGGCTTTCCTAATGAGCACTCTACAAACGGGGGCCTCCTGTTGGTTTTTCTACAAATTCAGCTCTGAAGCTGTATAACAGCTCAGTAGGTGTGCTAGACGACTAGAAGTTCTCCTACACTTTCTGCATCATCTCTCTCTCTCTCTCTCTCTCTCTCTCTCTCTCTCTCTCCAGGTGCATCATGTTCTTTTGCTTGTAAGCAAAGCTCCCTCTCGCTACGGGAAGCATTCAGATTGTTCTAGCAACAGGGCTCGTCTCAGCAGGACTCGTCTGCTGCCACTGCTTTTCCCACTCTTTTCTTCTACTCCAGTACGTGTTCACATGGGTGCTGAGTCGTCCAGTAGGGGGCAGTGTGCGCTCATGGTTGAGGTCTCGCTTTTGTTGAGGCCGCACAGTGGCTGAAGCTCATGGCGAGCACAGCAAAGAGGTGGTGGGCGGTTCAGTAATCCATGTCAGTGGCCGTCTCCTCCTCTAATGAGAGCTAACTACTCGGAGAAATGCTGATAAGCTGTGGGAAGTAGGAGTTTTTGAATAGCGTCATTGGTTATTAGCATGTAATGTGGCTTCTTGGACATAACTATGTGCTGTATGGTGTCGCAGTAAGAAGTAAAGACAAAGCTGCTGATGTGGCTGGTCTTCATATGTGTTTAGCTGGATAGTTGAGCCTTTCTATTCATACTTCTCCATAGGAAACACGGCATACGGTTGCATAATACTAGAGGTGAGGGCTGAAAAATAACACCCATCAACAGCTCCCACAACGTGGTGCCCCATTTGACAGCCCCTTCCCCAGACACAGCAATGAAACCATGAAATGAGTCAGCTTCGCCAATATGATACAAGCCGTTATATGGATTTCAGATGTATGACATATATTAGCATTGAGGGATTTCCATTATGTCCAATATGGACTTCTATATCTGACATATTTCAACTTATTCGAACTTGAACATTTGAAAAATACAGGATGTATGTCAACATATTCAGACATATACACTGATCAGCCATGTTTCTACAGTCACTGTCCAGTTTTTCGACACCTCAGTGTCACTGCTGGACTGAGAGTAGTCCACCAAGCAGCCAGCAGCGTCCTGTGACCACTGATGAAGGTCTAGAGGATGACCAACACAAACTGTGCAGCGGCAGATGAGCTGTCGTCTCTGACTTTACATCTACAAGGTGGACCGACAAGGTAGAGTGGACAGTGAGTGGACAAAGTGTTTAAAATCTCATCCACTCGCACCAGCGCAACACACACTAACACGCCACCACTACATCAGCGTCACTGCAGTGTTGAGAACGACCCACCATCCTGCTTCAACATTGAAGAACAGGGTGGCAAAGTATGCAGAGAAACAGATGGACTACAGTCTGTAAGGTTTGTTGGAATAAGCCTTTATAAACATTTATATAGGGTTGTGTCGGTTATATAGGCCAATATATATTATGAAATTATCTGCTATAAGCTGTTATATGCTTCAAATGGCAGCGTTCAGCTGCTACAGCTCCACCGAAGTTAGACGTTAACACAACACTGCAAATCCCATAGACGCTTATAGAGATGAACATTATTACAGTGGTGGAAATCAGACAAGTACTTCAGAAAACCATATGAAGCAAATTTCTGTGTTAAACTTTCCCATCATAAATAATTTGAAAGGTTATTTCAGACCACAGCACATTTCCACTGTACATCCGCTCAAGCCGGAGCGTTTCTGAACGTTGTTGACATGTGGCTTCCACAGTGCATAGAACAGTCTTGGCTTGCATTTGTGTATGCAGTAACAGACGGTGCTTATTGATAACAGTTAGTCACAGTATTCCAGAGCGCACTCGATATCCACCACAGAAACATGACATGCCAGGTTAGTGCAGCGCGCCCCAGCCAATCAGCTTTAGAACCACACATACGTGCTAGCACTGTCTGCAGTCTGTGGGAAGGTAGAGCTTGGTTTAGTAATGGGCCCAAAAAGATGATGCACCTAATTCTTCACACCATGTTGGATACGGAATCACAGATTGGTGGACTGGGCTCAATGTAAATCAGCTTCATCTTAGCCAGTTCATCTCTCATCAATATGTCTCACCACCTTCTGGAGGCGCCACTGTTTCTGGGTCCACAGAAGTCCAAAGTAAGCAGAAAATTAGCTTCTGGTCTTTTGTTACCAGCATGTAAACCATGTGGACGCCAAAAATTAAACATTATTTTTCTGCTTTTTTCTTTAAAAGAGAGGGGAGACTTCGCCCTTTTAGCTTATTTACACCAGCAGCACCTGAAACAAGACATTTTGGGGTAGCCATCGTGTTATTTGTGATGACACACTGAGAAACTGAGCAGTGCTCGGAGCCACAGAGCTGGTGAGTGGGCCTCCATAAAAACACCAGCTACCAGTTTTGCCTTAAGGCTTATTATTCAGTAACTACAGGTACTTCACTGCAAACTAGCGAGATGTTCTTAGATTATAGTTATATGGGAGTGTGTAGTAGAAATTTGGGGCTGCTGGTGAGGCCTGGTTATTTAAGGGGTTAAGATCAGAGAGCCATGTGGAAGCTTCTTCAAAAGAACAGCTGAACAGCTTTCAGCTGTTGAAATGTCTGATTACTGTTAAAGCAGGAAAGACACTAGATTTAAGCATTTAAGCAGTCCAGGAATGGAAAAGTTATTTCTTTCCCCCCAGATTTCCCAGTTTAGCCATGTCCAATGCTACTGACTTGCTAGTTCTCCCCCAATCACACAATCCTACCAGCCCTAGGAGTGTGAGATTGATAGATAGAACTTTATTGATCCTGGAGGGAAACTGCAGTGTTTTGGTAGCCAGACATATATCCATCCATCCATTTTCGGGGGGGGGGGGGGGGGGGGGGGTGGGGGTGCTGGAGCCTATCCCAGCAGTCATCGGGCGGAAGGCCGGATACACCCTGGACAGGTCGCCAGTCCATTGCAGACCATAGCCAGACATATAATTACACATAAACTATGCAGAAACATACAAAATACAGATAAATCTAGACAAAAGTTAAAGTACAAGAGAAATAAAATCAAGTATAAAAGTATCTTTTTACATATTTACATGGCATATGAGACAGATTTGCCACAAGGATCATTCCTCCTTCAAAAAATGTCCAAGTAACTTTGGTACATTTCTTTTAGTCAGTTTGGTGCAAAGAGCAGCTGGCATTTGCAAATGTTCTCGTAAAACAATAAAAAGAATAAATACACTCACCAGCCACTTTATTAGGTTCAATTGCTTGTTAACACAAATAGCTAATCAGCCAATCACATGGCAGCAACTCACTGCATTTAGGCATGTAGAGGTGGTCAAGACAACTTGCTGAAGTGCAGACTGAGCATCAGAACGGGGAAGAAAGGGGATTTAAGGGACTTTGAACGTGGCGTGGTTGTTGGTGCCAGACGGGCTGGTCTGAGTATTTCAGAAACTGCTGATCTACTGGGATTTTCACACACAACCATCTCTAGGGTTCACAGAGAACGGTCTGAACAGAGAAAATGCCTTGTTGATGTGAGAGGTCAGAGGAGAATGGGCAGACTGGATCCAGATGATAGAAAGGCAACAGGAACTCAAATAACCAACCAGAATCTCTGAGGAACCTTTCCAACACCTTGTTGAAAGTGTGCCATGAAGAATTAAGGCAGTTCTGAAGGCAAAAGGGGGTCCAGCCTTTTACTAGCAAGGTGTACCTAATAAAGTGGCCGGTGAGTGTAAATGGAGTTTGGATAGGACATAATGCAAAACTGACTATGATGGAATCGTATAATCATATAAGGCAACAGCAGAAAACATCTGAGCGTCAAAGAGGAATAAAAAATAGCGCCGTTAGCCTTTGGTTAGCGTTTCGAATGAACTGAGTGTTTTCTTCCAGGTCATTAAAATAGCCGAAATGACTCCGAAACCGTGTTCATTTTTTGGCAAACATGGATAAAGTACATGTTCTTCGCTCCCAGGGTGCAGCACCGCCCGGATTCAGCTCACGAAAGGCTTGCTAACATGCTAATTAGCCAAGGATAATGAAGCTAACGTTCATAGCAAAGGAAACCTAAACACTGCAGTGCCGTAGCTCTCTAGGGCTAAGAGAGAGACAAGCAAGCGCAACAGGCTCGATGGGGATCAGTTTTCGGATCAGTTTTCTCACATCAGTTTTCTCCTTTATGAATAAGCGTGAATGCTTTCGATTGAGCGCAAGAGCGACGCTTTCACAATTCTCTCTCGCGCGCTTCAGATACATGTAAAAGAATTTTTAGGTATTTTTTCAGTGACAGCCGCCACCACCCAGCTTTCCACCACAAAGTCCAAAATACATAATTCTGAATTGTCAGATTTATGGAATTCAAAGAGTAAAAAAAACTAAAGAAGGTATCGAGAGGAATAGAGAGAATAAAGGAAACGATGGGGCGAGGGGCGGTGAGAAAGTGTGGAAGAAAAAGAGTGAGAGCGGAAGAGAGACATAAAAACAGAGACGGATAAAGAAAGAGAGGCAGGCTTTCAATAATTGACAAATGTGAGTATTTTTAACGCTCCCCTTCATCCATTAAAGATGCTGTTGGATGAGACTCACAGCTACTCCAGCTGCTCTGAGACTGGCGAGCTGTAAATCATTCAAAGCAGGCTGCGCGACTGCGCTTTGCCAGTGCTAACCAGCCAGGACCTGTGGCCTTGCTGTGAATTGCTGTGATTTTGATGGCGAGTCAGTGCTAATGCTAATGCTAACCCATGGCCTCCTCCGAACTCTGACTGTACTGACTTGCTTAACACCGGTCAGGCCCAACACCCTGACCACCTCCGTGTTTCTGCGCTCACTGTCCATCTTATCAGCTCCACTTACTGTATAGCTGGACTCTGTAGTTCTACAGTTACAGACTGTAGTCCATCTGTTTCTCTGATACTCTGTTACCCTGTTCTTCAGTGGTCAGGACCCCCATGGACCCTCACAGAGCAGGTCCTGTTTGGGTGGTGGATCATTCTCAGCACTGCAGTAACACTGACAGTGCTGAGAATGATCCTTCTATTGCGAATGCAGGGTCAGTTTGATGTTTTGGGAAATTTTCTAACAATTCATTGGCACTAGTTCCCTTTGTTAGGCAAGATAATCTAATCCAGCCACTATTGTAACTGTGTTCCAAATGCTTTGACGGCTGAACTTGCTTGACCTTGCGCTGTTCCCACTTGACGTGGATAGTAGCCAACACCTTAGACACTCTCAGCTGCTTTTGCTGAAAAGGCATTATAACTGCCAAACAGACCTTCCACGGAAACCTGGCCGCTTTGGAGAACATGCGAAGGAGATTGTAAAGGGATTGTAAAGTCCTCATCAATGGAAGTACTGGAGTAACCAGAAAGTGGACCAGTAACTTAATACTAGATTTGTCTGTTTATCTAAAAGACTGTTTGCCTTCGTCTGTGTACATCTCAAGCCACCTATGATCAAATGTGGGTTTCTGTTCTCTCAATATGGCTTTAATTTAATGTAGTAATGGAGTAAAATGCTGCGTGGTGCACAGTCACGCGCTGAGAAACTGAACAATGCTCAGAATCATGGACCAGCAGTGTACATTGTTGTCCATACCCCTGTTAAAACCAATGGCTTAGAATTTTTGAAAGTACTGGAGTAATCTGAATGAACATGAGTTAACATGAGTTAACCAGTAACCTGTATTTAAAAATATGTGCAATATATATAGATTTTTCAGTATTTAAATTAAAGCCAATATATGCACAAATGTGGCAATATGCTAAAATATCTGTGCATGTGTAGATTAAATATATGCAGTGTCAATTTTAGTATTCGCAAATGTGTCTGACATAACAAAACCATAATTTCATAAATATATATATATATATACACACAGTGGGGAAAAAAGTATTTAGTCAGTCACCAATTGTGCAAGTTCTCCCACTTAAAAAGATGAGAGATGCCTGTATTGACATCATAGGTAGACCTCAACTATGAGAGACAAAATGAGGAAAAAAAATTCAGAAAATCACATTGTCTGATTTTTAAAGAATTTATTTGCAAATAATGGTGGAAAATAAGTATTTGGTCACCTACAAACAAGCAAGATTTCTGGCTGTCACAGACCTGTAACTTCTTCTTTAAGAAGCTCTTCTGTCCTCCACTCGTCACCTGTATTAATGGCACCTGTTTGACCTCGTTATCTGTATAAAAGACACCTGTCCACAACCTCAAACAGTCACACTCCAAACTCCACTATGGTGAAGACCAAAGAGCTGTCGAAGGACACCAGAAACAAGATTGTAGACCTGCACCAGGCCGGGAAGACTGAATGTGCAATAGGCAAGTAGCTTGGTGTGAAGAAATCTACTGTGGGAGCAATAATCAGAAAATGGTAGACCTACAAGACCACTGCTAATCTCCCTCGGTCAGGGGCTCCATGCAAGATCTCAGCCCGTGGGGTCAAAATGATCACAAGAACGGTGAGCAGAAATCCCAGAACCACACGGGGGGACCTAGTGAATGACCTTCACCTCACTGCCCGCCGAGAACTTGCACAATTGGTGACTAAATACTTTTTTCCCCACTATATATATATATATATATATATATATATATAATCTTGCTGCTGCCGGAAGAAAACCTCGTATCTCCCTTTTTGTCATTCTTCGGTTTTTGACAATTTCAAAGGACCTGTTGCCATTTACATTGTGTGTAAATTTTATGGTGAATTGAGCAAAAGAAACGGCCCAAAATGACTTGGAAAGACGTCTGGTTCCACTGACTTGCGTTAAAACTACAGTATGTTTTTTATTTCTCCTGTAAAGTTTTGGAGATACGAGGTTTTCTTCTGACAACAGCGAGATATATAGGAGTAGCTCCTTAAAACAAACTGAGAAATCCTATGGAAAGTGTTAATCGTTTTATTTTGCCATGAAAACATTTTTAGCAGTTGAAACAAACAAAAACATTCAGAAGTGCCGTCAAATAAATCAAGACAGAATGTAAATTTAATCTAAAGCTTCTTTCAAACATATCCAGACTTTAAAAATAAATAAATAAACGAAGCGTTCAAATATCTCCCTGTCCATGCAAGAATGCAAACATATATTTAGATGTCCTATAATTAGATGTCATATGCCGTGCAGGCTGTCAAACCTCTCGATTTTTTCACAAAGATTCCTGCCAGAAAATAAAAGCTTAAAAGTGAAGTCAAGCCTCTTGTGGGGCTGCTTACTTTGCCATGAATACAGTAATGTCTTTAAAACGCAGATACAGTCCTGATCAGATAGAAAAGCTGAGTGGTAAGTAGGCCTGTGTATTTGCAGGAACCTGGCGATACACTTCATATCACAATACAGGGGTTAGGATTTACTATACTGTGACGTATTGAAAATTTTTATATGTAATTTTAGAAAAACTATCATAGTATTAAAACACACCACCATATGCATAAAGTCTGCATCCAGAAATTCAAAGCCATTGTTTTTAACGGAGGTATGGACAATGCGCACTGCCCATCCATGACTCTGAGCATTGTTCAGAATCACGTCACCGTGCACTACGCAACATTTTGCCATTACTACATTCAATTAAAGCCATATTGAGACCACAGAAAGTCACAGGAGATTACAGGTGGCTTGAAATGTACACAGTACAAATGTACATGAAGGCAAACAGTCTTTTCGATAAACCAACAAATCTAATATTAAGTTAGTTCAGCTTACGTTACTGTCCAAGCTTTTTTAGCTTGTATCTTTCATTGGAGAAGCAGTAAATGGATGCCAAGCATGATACAAGATGCTGTACACTTTATTTCATTCAATTCAAGTGTGAAAAATTCATGGTATACATATATGTAAAGTATATGAATAACTTTGGGCATGGTGTTTTTAGTAAAAATGTAAAAAAAAAAAAATAAATCTTAGAAATAGTTCAAATACATCTCTAGGAGAATGTCTTTTGTTTATGTACTTTTGAGCCAGAATAAACTTATTTGTCAAGTGAAAATTCACTATAAACCAAAATGTGGCATAAGTATGAATAATTCTGGGCTTCACTATGAATAAATACACTAATAATAAATTCTTGGGGTTTACATAAATTTATTTTGTAAGTTACAGGTTGTGCACGTTCCTTGCTTTTGTCTGCAGGAGGGGAAAATTGCATTGTAGTGCTGAAAAATAACTGTTCACATATTGCATTTTGATGCTTGGACCCCTAGATTGCTTCAAATAGCCTTGACCACCACAGCAACAAACCAGCCCAATCACAACCAGCTATGTCCGTTCAATCAACAATTTCCACTTCAGGGTGTTTCAGACAGCTGTGACTCGGGGCACATGGATGGCCCTGAGGTGCCTCTGATTAATTGGGTTTTACAGGTTTATCTCTCGTGCCTGGCGACTGGTCACTGCTACAGCTAAAGATTACAGTCCCTGAGAGGGCTGGGAGCTTGAGCGCTGGTGGAATTTCAGAACAAAACTCAGTTTTCTCTCGCTCTATCTCAGAGGAGGAGGAGAGAGGTTATTTTGACATGTACATATGGACCCTCGCCTGCTTGTAATTAGCTGGGAAATTACAGCAAGAGGGGCGAGGCACTCACCGTATTGCAAAACAAATTGCCGCGGGAATTGGTGAGGAAGGAAAATGCATAATCCATCTCGACAGTGAAGCTGTCAGTCAACAAGGTCATTTTACATTTTTTTTTTTCTGCCGAGAACGAGAGTAGCCGCTTTCTTTTTTAATGTTAAAACTAACTGTAGAACTTAGACTTAATATTGAGATATTAAGTTACTAAACAAGCACCAAATGGAACCAAAATGGTTCTTTTGATTCCTCATTTTTGTGGTTTGTGTAGTATATCTAATTTCTACATGACCAAGGCTGTTTTTGTTACTGTATACTTAAGCCTGGTATATGTAAATGAGCTCTGTCCTGATTGGCTGCCCTGTACTGTGCCTCATTCAAAAGAAGCCCTGGCCGAAATGCTCCTTCAGGATGAGTGAGTAAACTGCTGTAGGCTGAGTAGGTGGATATATGTTCTGTAAGTGTGTTGGTTTTTGAAGCATCACAATCGAAATGGTCTGTTTTCGCAGTTTAGTTTCTATATATGTCGCTGCTGTTGTTGTATCTCCAAAATAGTAACTTTGCAAGAGAAGGAAAAAACATACTTTACTTTCAATGTAAGTCAATGGAACCAGAATTTTTTCCAAGCCATTTTGGGCCATTTATTTTGGTACAATCATCATGAAATTTATACACAATGTAAAGGGTGACAGGCATTTTCAAATGATGTCAAAAACTGGAAAACAAATTAAAAAAAAAAGTTTCAAGAAAAAATTAAGGAACTCCTGCATAAAGGTTTTTATAGAACCATATATCTAATATCAAAGACTATATTCAAGCCAAGAACCATACTCACATTTTGAAGAGGGTACAAATACTGTAAATGTAATTATGGTAGTGATTTAATTGTTATATAATAAATGAACATAATGTAATCATTTCTCTCAATGCTGGAGAATGTATTAAATGCTACTGTATGGTGCTTTACTGGAACAGGTCACAGTGTATGTGTGTCTCCCTGAAGCTAAAATGACTGCATCCTTTGCACACAAGAGTGTAACATTTAATTCATGTAGATCATTAGTGCTACAATTTGGCCTGTTAGTAACGGACGTGATACAATTCATAATTGATTAATCAGTTGTGTCCCACACTCATGTACCATTAATCCTCATTAAACAGCCTACTGACAAAGCCCAACTCACAGACAGGAAGAATATGTGATTATAGAGAATCTAAAATGGACACATGCAGCCTCTATCTCATCATACAGTGCTAGGTGGACATACACTATATGTCCAAAAGTATTTAGACATCACTCCTAATTGAGTTCTGTTGTTTCAGCCACGCTTATTGCTAACAGGTGTATAAAATCGAGCACATAGCCATGCAACTTCCATAGACAAACATTTGCAGTAAAATGGGTCGGGCTGAAGAGCTCAGTGACTCTTAACATGGCTCTCTCATAGGATGCCTCCTCTGCCACAAGTCAGTTTGTGAAATTACTGCCCGGCTAGATCTGCCCCAGACAACTGTAAGTGATGCTATTGTGAAATAGATGCAACAACAGCTCAGCGATAGGCCACACAAACTCAGAGTGTAAACAGTGTAAAACTTGCCCGTCCTCTGAGTCACTCACTACAGAGTTTGAAATTGTCTCTGGAAGCAACATCAGCACAAAAACTGTGTATTGGGAGCTTCATAAAATGGGTTTTTATGGCTGAGTAGTGCAACAGATCACTATGTGCAATGTCAAGAGTCAGCCGGAGGGGTGTAAAGCACTCCACCACTGGGCTCTGTAGCAGTGAAAACATTATCTACCGGAATGCATAGTGTAACAGTAAAGTTTGGTGGAGGGGGGATAATGGGCTCAGGCTTTTTTTCAGTATTTGGACCCCTCATATTAATGCTACAGCATACAAAGACATTTTTGACAATTTTATGCTTCCAATGTTGTGGCAGCAGTTTGAAGAAATGTCAATGACAAAGTGACATGGATTGACGAGTTTACTCATTTATACATTTCTAGAATTGCCACTGCATGTGCCTCTATTAGACACCCGCACTAACTTCCCTATGCAAATCCCGCCCACACAAACGTTCCTTTTTTGACATAATCCCACCACAGTCCCTACCAGATTATGACCAAAAGAGAAGGCTAAAAACAGAGTCCTCCTCCCAGCTGGAGTCAGAGCTCAATTTAGTCCAGGAAATATCAGTAATGGGCCACGAAGAAAGAGCCTTATAATAAAAGCTGTATGCTGTATCCCAAGTCGTGTAAGTGATGCTTTCTTTTTTGCCTCAGGGAAGCGCTGTGTGGAAAAAGATAGCAGGCATGCTTTCAGCCCAGTACAGAGCATAGTATACACCATTACATTCAGTGGTGTACTGAAACGGGCAAATATCTTATGGTTCATTCCATGCCAGCTCACTTAGGCCTGTCAGGTCACATCATAGATTGCATTAAAAAAATTTGTTCAAACTCATGCAATAACGCAAAATTTCAAACAGCTTTTTAGCTATGAATCTTTAAAGGCCCTGCAGTGTTATACCTTTGGGACAGGGGTGCCAAAACCTTTGCACACGACTGTATTTTGCGGGAAATGGCACGGATGATGCCTCGGCAACCGAGTGTAACACCAGGAGACTTTTGGTTCCTCAAAGAAATCTGCAGATACGCCTTCAGTCTTAGAAACTGGTTGATCATTTTCTGAACCAAACCCATTCAGTGGTGTTGAGGTCTGGACTCTGGGGTGGCCAGTCCATCGTTCAGCTTCTTTGTTTGTGTCCATCTCCCGGTCTCAGTGAGGTTCTTCTGGACAGCTACACAACCTTTCAGACCCATAGCTCTGAGTTGTCTTCTCACAGGTGAAGGGTGTTTTGGTGTCAACCAGGTCTTCCAGGTGGTTGTTAGGAGCCCCATTTTCACTGTAGCTGTCAATCATTTTGAAACTCCAGGTTGTGGTTTTTCGCTGGTTTTCCTCAGAAATATCTCCTTGCACTTCAAGAAAGATTTGACTGGAAATCAGCTTCATGAATGTTGGTCTCTGAACTGTACATAAACCTGTAAATTATTTATTCCTGCCTGCAGTGCTTGAAGCTATACCATGAGCTCATTTGGACTTTTTGACCCAGTATAAATCTGTTCCCTCCAAAGTGAGAGCATGCTCCACATACTCCCAGCTGGCATCTCGCCAAGTTGCATGATATCAGTTTAACTTTACCTGCAGTCTAAGGCCACGTCTATCAGCGCTGCTTTATTTATTGCTGCTGTAATGGCTTCAGATACGTTATCACTCTGAGTTAACCTGAGAAACTCCCCCACGTTCACAAACAGCCTCGACAAAGCCATATTTATGTGTCCTGGAAATGTCTGCAAAACATCACACAGCAAGCTTTCCAAAGCAAAGCTTCTCAAATAAGCAATCATTTTGTGAAACTAAAAATCAAATGCAGACAGTTTTTACTCTGCTGTATAAAGCTGTATGCAAAGGGTTCAATCAAATGACGATCAATATGTCGACTTGTGGCATCGTGGTAGATATTGAGAATAAACTAGATGGAGTCGTGCACTTTCTGAGGAGAATGTGAGGAAAAGTACAGACTGACTTCTGATAAACAGAATCAGGCAGAATGAGCATGTCGCTGTTGTCGGAGGAAATCCTTGTTAACTTTACAGGAGAAGGAAAAAACCTGCTTTACTTTTAATGTAAGTCAATGGAACCAGACGTTTCTCCAAGTCATTTTAATTCGTTTCTTATGAGGGCATTTTAGGGTCACTGCTAATAAAAGTAAGAATAGTAGACTTCAAAAATAAATATTATTCTGAGAATAAAGTTGTAGAATTATGACGTTAAAGTGGCATTAATACCAGAAAAGACTGCAATATTGTGGCCAAAGGCTTTGCAAAGGAAAAGCAGCGCCTCCTGGTGTTAAATGAGGGGCGTTGAGGTGTTTGTGGTGTTAAACTTTCATATCGATTCCCCCGTAAAGAAACACTCAGCCTCCCCGTCTCTCCTGCTCATCAGCACCAGCCTGGTATTAGTGTAAGAACCGGTTGAAACGGCTGAGCTGGAAAATGTTTATCTAGAATAAAGAGCCGGACGGACTCGGAGAAAACCGTCTGTCTGTGTTGTTGAAGGAGAACCTCAGGCAGGGTCGTCTACACGGCTCTAAGGGGCTTCATCTCCCCCCATTCAAAGAGGGTATGAAGTTTCAGACAGTGAAGATGAAGATCAAAATGATCCAGAGAGACGGGAGTGAGTGGAGCTCCTGCGCCAGGACAGCAACCGAGACCCCAACGCGTTACAGCAGCCCCCCTCTACTGTTAGCCCCCCCTACAGTTAGCCCCCCTACTATAAGCCCCTCTACAGTTAACCCCTCTACTGTAAGCCCCTCTACAGTTAGCCCCTCTACAGTTAGCCCACTTTGTCCTAGAAATTTTCTGACTTATTTTCACAAAATATTACGACTTTTTTTCTTGAAATATTACGACTTTATTCTCCAAGTCTACTATTTTCATTTTTATTCTGAGTGACCCTAAAATGCTGTTGTAGTTACATTCAGTCCATATTCCTCATGAAATGTACACACAATGTAAAGAGCAACAGGCATTTTCAAATTGCGTCAAAAACTGACACGGCAAAAAACGGAGGTATGAGGTTTCTCTTTGACAGCAGCGATTTAGGAGCTATATACAATTAACCACAATCCAACAATCCCTCCCTGTGATAATGCATGAATAAAATGATAAAAAAAAAATACAGTATTTATTAAATGCTAATATACATATAGTACATATAGTACACACAGTTTTGATTAATGCTTCATTAAAAATAACTTCTAACAATTAGAACATTTTAAATTACACTTTAAATGCCTGTTTACTTAGAAAATCAACAAATGCATGTCATTTGACGTAGGATGCCAACTTTTGAGTCTACTGCAGGTATACCATGTGTTAGGATACCCCGATTAGCAGCAAATTAAAGTTGTATGTTCAATGTGTGAAAATATTTCTAGAAATTCATGCATTCATGACTAATTTCATGTGCGCTTGTGCCAGCCAGCTCCAACAAGGAGTTGGTTGGCACATCAAAAGGCTACAATTTTTAAAATTTTGAAACAACAAAATCTTTTTAAATTTTTAAAATTTACACCAAACCACAAATATAGTAAATATAAACTTAAATGGCAAAGTTTCTGAACAGACCTTAAGACATTGTTAAGTTGCTGCTAGCCCATTGCTATATGATCCCTGGTGTGTTTTTTTTTTTTTTTTTTTTTTTTTTTTTTTTTTTCTTCTTACATACAACGTGCTTCAGCTCAGAGTTTGTGCATTCATGGCTGTTGTTCCTAGATGCTTCCATTTCACAATAATAGCACTTGCAGTTGTCTAGGGCAGATCTAGCAGGGATGAAATTTCTTGAACTCACATGTGACAAAGGTGCCATTTTTATCACAGTGGCATTAAAACTCGCCACGCTCTTCAGTATAACCCATTCTACTGTCAGTGTGCAGATGGCACAGCTATGTACTTGATTTTGTATATTCATATCCATTTCATATAATAACTTTCTGTAAGGGAGCTTTTAGGCTCTAAACTGTTCAGATGTCTGGTTCCATTCACCACCACTGTAA
The DNA here is from genome assembly GCF_015220715.1 of Pygocentrus nattereri. Lineage (NCBI taxonomy): Eukaryota > Metazoa > Chordata > Actinopteri > Characiformes > Serrasalmidae > Pygocentrus > Pygocentrus nattereri. The sequence continues at coordinate 6,814,084 of NC_051232.1, forward strand.
ACAATTCTGACTAATGGACCGGGGAATTTTATATCAAGCCACTCTGAGTTTATTAACCTACTAATGATTTAATTAAGGAGAAAATTTGGGAATTCCCCATAATGTAAGAGGTCATTTTGGATTGTTGGTGAACGTGCAGCTTCAAACGTGCGACTTTGTCTTTGGAAAGTCCAGCTTTGTTTCTCCAAAAGCACCATGTTGTCCATAAACAAGCAAAACCAGGGCTTTTCTGCTAGAGAGCAAACGGTCTTGAGCTCCCACACTCAAGCATGCATGTACATGCACCCTCACATAAACAAGGCCTTATCTATAGGGAACATATTCTCTCTGATTTAGGAAGCACCCCAGGGCCTCACATCTCCGCATGAAGCCACATTGCTTCTGGTGTTGTGGGTTATATTTGTGTTGTATTCTCTCTCTCTCTCTCTCTCTGTGTGGCATCATGCCTCCTCAGCACTGCTGCATTGCCACAGCGAAGCCTCTCCAGATCACGACAGCCTGAAGGAGGACACTCGCACGCCCCACAAGGCTGTATGAAGTCATGTCGGTTCTGGTGTAATGGGTTAGTGGGCTAGACTCAGGATTCTTTTATTATGATGAATAAAACATGACCCTCGCAATCAATAAATCACATCTTTAATCATCCCACGAATACACAAAAGGACATGAGACATTAGGTTTGGCCTGAATAATTTGGTTGCTTTGAGCAGTTGTTTGTTACATTATTATTCATTTCTCTGTTTAGTATGCAGGAGCTTCGCCCTTTGTATGAAGCCACAACAATCGTAGCCTGAACTACAACACATTTCATCAGGAAAGGCCTTTAGATCGACCAGTGATTGTTATAAACGGCAAAAGATCGCCCTTCATTAATTTCCTTTCCAGTCAAAGTGCCCATTAAGTATGTCAGTTAAGTAAGTTAGTCATTTTTCAGATTCAGGACAAAAGAAAGTAAAACATGTACAGTCACATGCAGAATGCTTGTCAAATCACGTGCTGATTTGCTAAGTGAAAATAACCTTAAACGTCCTCTGCAGTCAACGCACTTGCCGTTTTTCTTCTGCGAATGATAGAAGACGTGTCGACCGAGTTTCAATGGGCCAAAACTTTTGCACACGGCCGCGTTTTACAGGAAAATGCTTCAGCACCAGGAGACTCGCTTTCAGTTCCTCAAAGAAATATGCAGACACACCTCCAAAGCTCAGTCTTAGAAGCTGGTTGATCATTTTCTGAAGTGATCAAACTCATTCAGTGGTCTTGAGGTCTGGACTCTGGGGTGGTCAGTCCATTGAAGTGGTCAGTCTCTGGGGTTGTCAGTCCATTAGAAGTTAGTAAAAATCATTTTTATGTGTTTCTCACACAACAAAAGACGTGATCAAGAAACCCAGTCTAGCCATTACTCCTCAGTCTAAACAGTGTATATATAGAACACCTATATCTGACAGCAGTTAAGCCCCACCCACTATATAATATAATATGTAAATTATGTATGTTCTGATTGGTTGTCAAACCTAAAACACTCCTTATAACTATTCTATTGGGTGGGCGGAGTTGCAGTGCTGTAAACTGCATATGTATATAAACTGTATATACATACATACATATATACACACTTTATATATAAAATGTATCACTGCTGTTGGAACAAAACCTTGTATCTCCAGAATGACAATTTTACAGGAGAAGGAAAAAACTCAGTTTACTTTTAATGTAAGTCAATGGAACCAGACGTTTTTTCCCCAAGTCATTTTGGGTCATTTCATTTGGCCCATTTTTCATGAAATTTGCAAATAATGTAAAAAGTAACAGGCATTTTCAAACAATGTCAAAAACTGAAAAGAATTCACTCATCCATCCAAATCATTGAATGCAGGTGTTCCAGTCACTTCCATGGCCACAGGTGTATAAAGCCGAGCCCCTAGGCCTGCAGACTGCTTCTACAGACATTAGTGAAAGAATGGGTCGCTCTCAGGAGCTCAGTGAATTCCAGCGTGGTACCGTGATCGGACGCCACCTGGGCAGCAAGTCCAGTCGTGAAATCACACGTGTTCCTCACTACTAAATATTCCTCAGTCAACTGTCAGTGGGATTATAACAAAGTGGAAGCGATTGGGAACGACAGCAACTCAGCCACCAAGTGGTCGGCCACGTAAAATGACAGTGGGGTCAGCGGCTGCTGAGGGGCATAGTGCACAGAGGTCAACGACTTTCTGCAGAGTCAATCACTACAGACCTCCAAACTTCATGTGGCCTTCAGATCAGCTCAAGAACAGCATAGAGAGCTTCATGGAATGGGATTCCATGGCCGAGCAGCTGCATCCAAGCCTTACATCACCAAGTGCAATGCAAAGCGTGGAATGCAGTGGTGTAAAGCGTCGCCACTGGACTCTAGAGCAGTGGAGATGTGTTCTCTGGAGTGACCAATCACGCTTCTCCATCTGGCAATCGGATGGACGATTCTGGGTTTGGCGGTTGCCAGGAGATGGTACTTGTCTGACTGCATTGTGCCGAGTGTAAAGTTTGGTGGAGGGGCGATTATGGTGTGGGGGTGTTTTTCAGGAGTTGGGCTTGGCTCCTTAGTTCCAGTGAAAGGAACTCTTAAAGCTTCAGCACCAAGAGATTTTGGACAATTTCCTGCTCCCAACTTTGTGGGAACAGTTTGGGGACGGCCCCTTCCTGCTCCAACATGACTGCGCACCAGTGCACAAAGCAGGTCCATAAAGACACGGATGAGCCAGTTTGGTGTGGAAGAACTTGACTGGCCTGCACAGAATCCTGACCTCAACTCCACAGAACACCTTTGGGATGAATTAGAGCGGAGACTGTGAGCCAGGCCTTCTCGTCCAACATCAGTGTCTGACCTCACGAATGCACTTCTGGAAGAACGGTCAAAAATTCCCATAAACACCCCTAACCCTTGTGGAAAGCCTTCCCAGAAGAGCTGAAGCTGTTATAGCTGCAAAGGGTGGGCCGACATCATATTAAACCCTATGGATTAAGAATGGGATGCAACTCAAGTTCATATGCGTGTGAAGCCAGACGAGCGAATACTTTTGGAAATATAGTGCACATGTAGATTGATTGATAGATAGATAGATAGATAGTCTTCCTTCTGCATTATCCAGCTAGCAAAAAGCCAAAACAAGAGCAACAACAACCCAAAGAAGGTGCAATTGTACAACTGCTCCTGGGGATTTTCCAGGTCCTTAAACCACAAAATCACATTCTAGAGACTAGTGCGGCAGAGTGAGTATGCGAATAAGCATGTCTACAGCAGATGTAGTGATAATTAAACCTTTATTTTGTCTTTTAATTATGTCTTATTATTATGTCTCTTTAATGGCACAGTAAAAAAACAGCCTGTTTAAGTCTAAGGGATAAGGGAGGTGGACACGGCCATGTATATTCATTATTTCTAACTGTTTTTGACTCCAGTGGGTAAACACAAGAAAAATGTAGAATATATGCCCCTCTAACATCTTAAGGGAATATGACGGCATGTCATAGGTGGGATTATGGAATTGTTGCCTCACTAGTTTTAGTCAGATGAAGCGAGTCTTGTCTTGGCTGGGGGTAAAGGAAGTGGGTTACGACTTCTTTGCCAAACGTACTTTTAAGCACCAGGCCCTGATCGATGCCCCGTATCGGAGCTTTTATCTCTTTCTCATTACAGCACATCTGCTGATTCGTACGGTAAGGAAGCACAGAGCTAATTACACGAGCTAATTCGGTAACAGATGGCCTTTTTGAAGTCCTTCATGAAAGGCCACCATTGTTTCCCACCCAAAAGCACAGGCTGCCTTTTACCTAGCGATTATACGACGAGCCCCGCGTGCAGAATCGATTCTGTGGTAGTTATCGGGCTGTGGACGTCAAATGCAGGGCATGAAAGGGAAAAGGACCTGAGGGACAGCATCCTCTCATAAATCAGGTGATTTTTCACGCCCGCTAACAAAGGATTAATTCTTAATCCCGCTTGACAAAGTGCTTCAGAGCCATTCCGCTGGGCCTGGCTGCTCCTTCAACGCCGTTCAATACAGCAGCCAACACACATACACATACACACACACACACACATGTGGATATATTGCTTTAAGGTATGTATCAGTCAGAATTTCATTATGTGGGGCTTTGTTACCGATTGAGGGGCATTAAGGCCCAGAGATATTGATGCAATCGGCCAACTTACTTGAAGAATTCAGTCACTTTTTGGTTATTTGATACACTTCCAGTGCAACTTCACATTCACACACAATGTCTATTTTTTCATGTGATTTTTGTTTAGAAGTTAATAAAGTTCAAATAAAAATAATGCTTAAAAAACCAAGTAACATTTGCACTGTTGCTGGCAGGTCCAGCTTTGAGACGTCTAGCACTTTGAAAAAGATGGTTTTTCAAAGGTTCTTCAGTAAAGGAAATGGTTGTATATGGAACCATGAACACGCAAATAACCCTTAATCCTCATTTAAGCCTTAAATAATTCTTGGAGTCTTCCTGGTTCCATATAGAACCATTTTCTTTGCATCATGAAAAGGGTTCTTCAGATTGATGGAGAATGTCCTGTAGATGGTTTATATAGAATGTATATAGCACCAGAAAGTGTTCTCATTGTTATGATAGCAGAACCCTTTTTAGTGCTTTATAGAACCCTTTTCCGAAAAGGTTCTATATAGAACCATTTTCTTTACTAAAGAGTCTTTGATGAACCATCTTTTTAAAGAAATAATTTACTTTTTGCAGCGCTGCAGTTCAGTTTTGGCCCAGTCCTCTCATTTAATTCCACAAAGTTCCGAGGGTCCCTCTGGTGGACTTCCAATTTCAAAATCCTCCATAAACATTCAAAGGGATTACGAGTCAAGAGATTGGCTAGGCCATGCAAGCCCCTTCAGCTTTCTTAGTAAGCAAGCATGGTTTATTTTGGTTGTATGTTTGGGATCATTGTCAACCCAATATCCTAATGATGCTACCACTGCCATGCTTCACTGTGCCTATGGTGTCATTGGGAAACAATCCTTTCTCCAAACATTATGAGCTGAATCATGGCCAAAGAGTTCTAGTTTTGCTTTATAACCAAAGTGCATCGATCCAAAAGAGTTTGACTAAATGCTTGTGTGCAAAGTTCTTCACCTTCACCATGATTGCACGAAATCTTGCCAACCCAGTGATGCCGGAGGCAATCAGCACGAGACCGTCTTTTGCTGTATTAATATCAGGAACTTAGTGCAGCTGATCTACTGGGATTTTCACGCACAACCACCTCTAGGGTTTACAGAGAACGGTCCGAAAAGGAGAAGATATCCAGGGAGCGGTCAGTTGTGTGGACGAAAATGCCTTGTTGATGTGAGAGGTCAGAGGAGAATGGGCAGACTGGTTCCAGATGATAGAAAGGCAGCAGGAACTCAAATAACCAACCAGAATCTCTGAGGAACGTTTCCAACACCTTGTTGAAAGTCTGACATGAAGAATTAAGGCCGTTCTACCCAGAGAGAGAGAGAGAGAGGGCAGTTATGATCTCTGGCTGTAGCATCACAGTTTGTAATTGCGCATACAGGTTATAGTCTATAGGTGCGTTCAGAAGCTGGCGAATGACGTGGGTGAATGAAGGTGGGATGGTAAAGGGTCTCAGGACATCCTGTTTCTTGTAAAACTTCCTCAAAGCTTTCGATTTTTGCAAGTAGCAGCAGTAGCGTGGGGAACTTAGAACTAACCGTTGATCTGAAGAGCTGGGATGCTGTTGTCTATCAGGTACAATCAGCAATTCTTCTGAATCAATACTGTTATTGAACTACAGATGGATAAAACAGCAGTTTATCCCTGCATGACGTACTTCCAACAAGGCCAAGCTCTATAAAAGCACTGAGATGATCCATCAGGAACACAAAGCTTCAGGCTCCAAATTTAGCTGTGCTATTCGGGCTCTCAAAGTCATGGGTGCGGGTTGACTTTGGGCTTCAGTTTAATGCCTGTGAATGTACCATTCAACAGCTCAGCCCCAGAGAAAGCTCTTTAGATTGACCATACACAAGCATGTACCTGCCCACCTGCTGTAATACCTCTGTGAATGCTGCAGTGCCAGTATTGGTTTTCTGCTGTACACAGGGAGGATGACTCAGCCCCGGCTGCTGGAGAGTGAAAGGAAATGTCACTGATGAAGTAATACGGCTTCTATCAGCTGCCTGGTTCCTGATACACAGCAGCACTGGCTTACATTAATAACCAGTCCAGCAGTCCTTACTAATGAATGTTAAATGGGAATTCCACACATTTTCATTACAGTGCTAATAGGAATAGGTAATAGGAATCAGGGGTCGCCATGACTACAACGCAGTTATAGATATTTTATTTACTGTCCAAAACAAAAAACAGAATTTCATATGTTGGCCACTTTATTAGAAACGCACAATGTGCTTCTATTACATGACCGCTTTATTGGACAACCACCTTTTACTTCAACTAACTGGCCACTTCATTAGAAACACCTACTTTGTACGTCTATTAAGTGGTCACTTTATTATAAACACCCACCTTGTACTTTTACTAACTTGCCACTTTATTAGAAACACCCACTTTGAACTTCTACAAACTGGCCATCTGCACCTACGTCTATAAAGTGGTCAATTTTTTAAAAACACCTGTTTGTACTTTCACACATTGACCACTTTATTAGAAACACCCACCCTATAGTTCTATTAACTGGCCACTTTATTGGAAACACTCACCTTTTTACTTCCACTAACTGGCCACTTCATTAGAAACACATTGTGCTTTCTGTGCTCTGGCCACTTTATTGGAAACACCTACAAATATAGCCCTTTTCTTTGCCATCTAAAACCACACTGAAGACACAACCCAGAATTTTTGTATGTATTGTTGATAGTCAAAAGGGGATGAATCTGAAAAAACAAAGTTTTCTTTGGAGACTATTTTGGCTCACAATGCCCTGCACATACCTCTCCACCACAAAGAGTTTAACAAAGACATTTAACTCTTCTCACATCGTGAGAAACACCAGAGATTGTGTTTGTTTTATAATAAATTTGATGTAAAGATCTCGAACTATTAAGTGCGGCAAATGCAACAACAGACGAAATCAGGAGGGGCAAGTACTTTCTCATGGCATAAACCCCCAATTCTTCACTCGGTTGTAATTGATACCGATCAAAAAGTGAAACAGAACAGATCATCTCTCACAAAAGTGCCAAAAAAGCGGAATCAACTGGTCAACACCCTGAAGGGATACTGAAAGAATCCATTAAACTGGGGGCCGCAAATTATCGGAGCACGATGTGGGTACTTTGTGCCTCTTTGATGAATACAAATGCTCTCCCCTCCAAATAAGCGGTGTTTGACTAGCTAAAGGCTGACCTTATCATTTCGCCCGGATCAATGCTCCACGTCAACGTGCAGAAACGGAGCACTGTTTAATTTGCAGCGGCGCATCCCTCACACCTTCGGAAAGGTCAAGGTGAAGTACGGAGGTTCAAGCGCACACACAGATGGATCTGTGGAACAAACACAGACGTCATCATTGATCCGAGACGCGGGCCGATGTCAGGGTAATCCAGAGAGCCTGGACTGTGGTGGAAACGTCTAAAGCAAAGCTTTGCAGGAAACACAGTTTACTGCAGGTGTTTGGGTGATTCTTTAAATGCGATTGATGCCAATGCTGAGTCTGGTTTCTACAAGAATCGGCTGGATCGTCCACCGCCAGCATTCAGCCACCATTTCACTGAGAGAGAGGCCAAAAGTATACTCAGTGGCCACTTTATTAGAAACACCCACCTTGTACCTCCACTGCCTGGACACTTTGTTAGAAACACCTACCATGTGTTTCTACTAACTGGCTACTTTTTTGGAAACACCTACCTTGTGTTTCTACTAACTGGCCACTTTATCAGAAACACCAACCTTGTGTTTCTACTAACTGGTCACTTTATTAGAAATACCTGCTTCTACTTCTACTAACTGGCCACTTTATTAGAAACATCTACCTTGTACTTCCACTCGCTGGCCACTTTATTAGAAACACTCATCTCCTACTTCTTTTAACTGGCTGCTTTATCAGAAACATCCACCTTTTGTTTCTACTAACTGGCCACTTTATTAGAAACGCTCACCTTGTACTTCCACTCACTGGCCACTTTATTAGAAAAATAAAACATTTTGTAGGTGTCCAATTTCAGACTATAGCGCATTAGTTGCATTAGTTATCAGTTCCCTCTACCTCATTCACCACTGGTCAGTTTATGACCGCAGGACCACTGTTGGCCAGATTTTACACGGATTGCGGGTCATCCTCGGTGCAGGAGTGACACTGACATGGTAATGGTGTGGAAGTGTTGGGGCTGCTAGTCTGAGTGTTTTTACACATCAGTGTATTTGCTAGGTTGAGAGTCGTTCACCACCCAAAAATCTCATTAAGCTTTCAGTAACAGTGAATCTGTCCTGCTGGCTGACACAGCTGCTTTACTGAGCTCTCTCTCTCGCTCACACGTACGGAGAGGCCTCCTTCCTGCTGATGTGTTAGTGAAGTTCTACCTCACGCAGCCACACTTTGGGACTCTTAGACTCTTTTCACGCTTCTTATGTACCAAAAATCGTTGATGTTGTCAAAGGTTGACACACTGAAGGGGAAGTCCACAGATTTTTCAAAAAATGACATAATTAACTGGTTAATGTAATCAGAGTCATTCAGAGCGGTTTGGTGTGAAACGCTCCGTTCTAGAGAAAGTCTGAATCATACACAATGGTGGTGACAGGAACCAGACGTCCACCTCTAAAAGCTCCTTAGATAAGCACCACCTGATGTCTTTGTATGACGTTGTATTATGGTAGTTTTCTAATGTGGTTTTGGCTTAAAATGTATTCTAACCCATTTATTTTAATCCATTCATGATGGAGAGGTACATGCAACTTTCAGAACCATGTTTTCAGATTGATTTAACCATCATCAACGCTCCATATATCGATCACGTGCTCCCCTCTAGCACTCTGGGAGATGAAGTCCGGCTCCTTTGCTGAATGCCTTGAGGTTTCCAGTATTATATATCTCACCGTTGTTGCTGTTAGGGCTCTTCAGGGCTTCAGTCCTGAATATTTAGATGCTCCAAACAGGCTGTCCAGCCTAGAATCACTGATACAGTGAGCTTTTCTTACCCAGCACTGTCACTTTAAATGTTACATCACAGCAAACCAAGTACCCATCACCCCCTCCCCTGAACCCCCTCTGACATCACACTGAGCATGATGTCACTGTGGAGTGAAGACCTGGAGAGGGAAAGGCGAGATAGTCAAGCGCTGTCATTGTAATTTGTTCTATTGGATATGCAGTGTTAAGTTAGTGCCAGGCTAACGATGGTGCACATTAACAGTGGTGAACATTGACTTTCCCACATTGGGTAAAACACTGATGTTGCTCTAGTTTAAACTCTGACATTTGAAGCCTGTAATGAGCTTTATTGTGTTTTAGTGTTTATCCTTCAGTAAATTCTTCAACTTGAAGCCTCAGTCTGAACCCTGGAGGAGGCTTTAGTCCAGTGCACCTCACTTTACTTAGAGTGGACTAATACAGCTTTTGAGCTCTTATAATGTGTTATAAACAGTACTTATAATGCATCATGTTAACAAGACATAATGCATAATAAGCATGCTATAATGTATAATGCATTTTCATAAATATTTATAAGCATGTTTATGTTGCCTTTATGTATGCATTATAACATGTTATGAATGTGTTTATAGATGCTTACAAACGTGACATTCATAGAAAGTGTTACCCTCATTTTCAGACTGAGAACTGCTGTAATTTTGTCAGTCATGTGTCCGACAAGGCTGTACAACAAATTCAGACAAAGATATTTTCATTTATCTTAGCCTTTCAAAAGTGAATGCTACAGCTAGCAGTTTAACAGTCCAGCGCAGTGACACAACACAGAACAGCTGCTAGTAAATGAACATATGGCTTCTCTCTTGCATGTCGCTCTGGCCAGTTAAAACACTGGACGCTGCACAAAACAACAGGGTGTTTGCTGGGCATGTAAAGATCTGGGTTCAGCACAGTTCACTGCAGAGTTCTTCCGTCAGATCGTCCACCATTTTTCAAAATGAACCCGTGAAATCCGCAGGTGCGAAGACTCAGCAACGTTTAATGGGTCTAATAAACAAAATCATTAAAAAAATCGAACAAAATAACAAACCACTGTCACAGAAATCCCATTAAAACAGAATGTTTCCTTAACAATGCCATCATCAAAGGCCACTATCTCTCCACAACTCTTCTATGTCTCCTCTCTAACATCCTGCTAACAAAGGAACATTCCCATAGGGACAAAATTCTATATGGACGTAAGTTTTTATATCTTCGAAATACATTTCAAATACATTGATGGTGGTTAGTGTAGTGGGTAACACCTCTGCCTTCTACGCTGTAGACTGGGGTTCAATCCCCACCTGGGCAAACACCCTACACCATACCAATAAGAGTCCCTGGGCAAGACTCCTAACACCACCTTTGCCTACCTGTGTAAATTGATCAAAGTGTAAGTCACTCTGGATAAGAGCGTCTGCCAAATGCCATAAATTTAAATGTACATTGCAGTCCAGGCCGAAAAACACATTCCAAACATGCTGAAATAATATGTATTTCAGAACATGCTCCCATATTAACCATAAATATATGAAAATGCATTGATTTTAAAATGTATGAGGAAATATTGCACAGAAATGTACTGTACAAAATTAAATGGATGTAAATATGTTTATAATATCCATCTGAAAATGAATGAAAATCCTGTCTAATGCACTTCACGGTTTGGAAACATATAGACATTAATTTGTGTTCCAGTATTTTCATTTTAAATATTAGCAAATTAAATTTTAATTACTGGCCAAAGAACCTTTAACATGATAAAAGCGAGTGTTGCGGGTGTTGATGCTCTGTGAAAACGCAGTTCTGATCTGATATCTTGTTTATTTGAAGTACGTTGTCTGCGAGTGTCCCACTGCAGATGTGCATGGTTAATGTAAAGTACAATGCAGATTGCAAAATACTGAGGATAAGGTTTTTCACGTACTTCCAGATCAACATTTTTGACACTCATTGCAGGCATCGATTTTTATATTAATGTAATTTTACAAAAAACAATGTAACTACGCACTGTTGTTTTTTTTGTTTTTGTTATTATGAGCCCTTCATATCTACATAGGGAGTGGCTCCTCTTCCAGCAGAGGCTGCCATGTTGCACCGCTGTGTTTCTACAGTAGCCCAGAACAGACAAACCAAACACTGGCTCTAGAGGGCGCCTTTCACGTTTTTAATTTGAAGTTGTGGCTTGAATTTGGCAGCACTGTAGCTCCAGTTGGAAAACACAGAAAGAAGAGGAATTGATGGTGTTTTATTCGGGGCTGTGAGAAGTTTGATAACCCAAATTGTGCCAAATAGAAGATCAACTGATTATATAGCACAAGAAAAACAAGAGAGAGTGAATCAAAGAAGCAAAAACATTAAGACGAAATCAGGACAAACAACGGCAGGACATTGGTGTGGTGTATTCCCAGATGGAAATCACTGATGAGCAACAAATGTTTTTCGAGTGATGCTGAAGTTGCCTGTTTTCTGCTGGACAGGTAATTTATCGTACCAATCTTCCTGGTGGCCACCATACGTTCTACTACATGCTTGGAAAGGGAGGGGTGTGGGAGGGTATATATTGGTTGCAGTCTACTATCTCATTACTAGATGCCACTATGGCCCAATCCTATTTCACCCCTCACCAGTACCACTTAGCCCTACCTCTCCGTTTTGCGTGTTGATGTGTAGGATTGGGGTGTCCAGATTTTTGTTAAGATAGAGGGGTAGGGCAAAGTGTTAGGGCTTCAAGACCCTCCAAACGGAGGTTTTTTAGAGACTCCAAAAAAAAGAAATCAGCAAGAAGGCGGTACAAGCGACCAAAGAAACCCACAAATGTGAGAATTTTCTCAGTCTAAAAGTTGCAATAATCACTGTATCGCTACGGATATACTAAGTCTGATGTTGTAGTGTTTAATGTTAATCTAAGTTTAATATTGTTTCAATGTAATTTGGACCTTTTTTTCATAACAATCATAAATAATCAGTGAGATTTTGCCACATTTTCTCCACAGCTACCTTGCTAAATTCCTTGTTCCCAGCAGTTACATTCTGGTGCTTCAGGCGTCTGAACTGCTGCACCACTTAAAGTTGAACAGAAACATTTTAAGCAAATTGGGGGTGGGAGATAATAAATAATTGCCCCTCTTGAAGGGATATAAGGCCCTACATTTAAAGCCCAGCAGTGAGGAGCTGAACTTTCCCCTCCTCTGCTGCCACTGCAGACAGGCAGCATTGCCTACAGAGCGGCATTGGTAGCTGATAATGAAGTGATTCTCTTTTTATTTGAGGGTCTCATTTCAGAGGAAATATCTCAACCATCCATCCATGCATCAGTTTTCTAAGCCGCTTCTCCCTCAGGGTTGTGGGGTGGGGGGGGGTGGGGGGGGGGTGTGTGGTGCTGGAGCCTATCCCAGCAGTCATCGGGCAGAAGGTAGGATACACCCTGGACAGGTCGCCAGTAGATCTCAACCACTGCCCTGTAACTCAGTTCCAAGGGGCAATTACATGTCTTATAGTTTTGTTTAAATACAGGTGGATTTATCGATAACTGCTCTGTTTTTATATGCATTTCACAAAATGTCCCAAAAAGTGTTATACATGCCAAACAAAAGGGCCCTTGTAGGGTTTGAGTGCAGAAAGGCAGGGGCTCAAGCCCCGTCTGGTGTCTCTCTGTGCATGTATCTCCCTCCCTTAGCATTGTAGCTCCAGCACAAAACCAAGAAAGCAAATTTCAGACACAAAACATGCCTTGGCTGATCAGGTACGCTTGAGATAAAGGACAAAAATGTGTCAATTTGTTTTCGTTTTGTTTTTTTGCTGAACTGTCTCTGCAAGGTGTCGTGACAGCTCACTGTAAAAGAATAATAATAAAAGAAGAAAAATCCCAGATTGCTTCTTTCTCCTTGTCTGATTTTTTTGCCCCCAGACTGAGGTAAACACAATAACTCTGGCTCTCCTTCTCCGTCTCGCTTCTTCTTCTTAACAGAGTGACTAGAAAAAAGACAAAGTTCTGCTCTGTTCGGGAGAAAAGGGAGAGAAGCATCATCGATAATGGCAGACTCAAACAAAGGATTCACATGGAGATTTTACCGCAGTCTCCTAGCGAGACAGCGTATCATCGGGAAGATGGAATATCCGCAAGATAAAAACAGTGAAAGCATAAAAAACCCCACCATCTTGAGTCGAGGTAGAAGGAGCGAGGGTGTGTTAGTTAGATAGAAAAGTTTAGCAGTTAGCAACGTGCTAAGGGGAAAACACCACCCGCTGACATTAATACGCCCGTATGCCTTGTAGCTCCACCTTACTGATGTACAGTGAGGCCTCCTTTCCACTGCAGGGCCAAAGGGTTTTAAGCATGGTGGGTAAATTGCCCTGCCTTGGCTGCTGTTGATTGGGCAGCGCTGGAGCAGTTTGTTGCTTTTAAACGAGTTTAGTTCAAAATTTAGTTAACGACTGTCAAGTAAAGCATGATTTTTCCTACTCATAGCTGCTGCTGGTTCTAGAGCTATTTGAAGTACTTACCTGTGAGTGTTTTGAAGACCTGTAAAAGAAAGCTTATTTCTGTTAATGAGAAACCTGTGTTATTCAATGTAATTATAGAGTGATGTAAATAATTATAATGAACTGAATGTAATCAAGAGTTATGCTCAGTGAGATTTAGATACATGGAGAAATTGTTTACTGTACCTGTTTTATTTAAGCAGGTCAGGTTTTTTTGAGGGCATCGGAAATCTTGGAGTGTGGATTTCCTCTTGGATTTCGTGGATTTTCCTCATCTCGTCTCGGAACCCCTTCTGTGAAGTTGATGGCGAGCCACCCAAAGAGACTGACCTGCCACATCTGACTGCTCTTGAATTCATTCTGAACTACCTGGTTATGTGGTAGGATTGAGACTGACAGACCGATATAAACTTTATCTATATTTTTTTCCTTGTTTTATTTATTGGTTTAACGCAGATTGTATTGTGTTCAATTCCTGATTCACTGGATATTGCTGTTGGCTTTATTTATATACAGCGCTAATGTGTGAATTTACAACTAAACTATATTAAAAGTAATAACTAGCGACATATAAGCTAAACTAACAGAACTAAATACATAGAGGTATACATACTAACATACATCAAACTGAAATAACTACACCAAATGCAAAAACAGTGAACACAAGCAATACTAAATTAGAGCCTAATCCCAAAAGCAGCTAAATTAACTCCTAATTACATACGAACAGGTACTGGTATTGATTGAAGTCACATGTTGTGTTTTGTATTTCTTTTTGCCATTTTTTTATCAAGTGAAGACATTCATTTTAATTTAACTCCTCTCTTGTATCTGTTTAATGCTGACATACCCCCACCTCCTCTACGAATCTAGACATATTGGCCTAGAGTGGTTATTTTCCTGTATAATCTGTATCTACTCAGCCTCACTGTTACTGGACAGTAAGCAATCAGGGTTAGAGTATAGCTTTAGTCCACCCAGACTGTTGTCCTGCATGCAGGTTCTACCTAGTTTTTAATCTCCTCCTAATTTTAGAAAAATAGACAAATTTTACAAGCAACTGGAATGAAACAGCTAATAACTAGGCCTGATATTGCGAAGTACAACTAAAGAAAAGAGAAACGAGTAAACTGGACTGCGAGTGGAAAGTGAGTGAGGATAAGTGACCTGTCTAATACTTTGCTTAAACACTGGTGGGCTGCCCAGAAAATGCTGTGCAAAACACCAGTGGATAACCAGATTTACCATCAGTGGGCCAACAGTGGCCCCTATCCTGCTATCAGGGTCGCATGCAGCCAGCTCTGCTCATCTCAGAACAGGTTTGATTCTGACTAACGAAAGCTTTACTGACTCACGTTTCGACGATAAAGCCTCAAATCTGAGGAAGCGAAGTCCATCTGCTGTTCAGAACTTTAGCCACCTAGCTGAGCTAATGCTAGCTCCCTCCTTTCTCCCATCTAGCTTAGCTTAGCTAATGACATCCAAACACCCCAGAACTGGTGTGATTCAACTAACTGCTGCTCTGCTATCACAAGTACAGACGATGATAAACATACACTACACTTTCCTAAAGTATTTGCTCGTCTACCTTCACACACATATGAACTTGAGTGACATCTCATTCTTAATCCACAGGGTTTAATATGATGTCAGCCCACCCTTTGCAGCTATAACAGCTTCAGCTCTTCTGGGAAGACTTTCTACAAGGGTTAGGAATATGTTCATGGGAATTTTTGACCGTTCTTCCAGAAGCGCATTTGTGAGGTCAGACACTGATGTTGGACGAGAAGGCCTGGCTCGCAGTCTCCACTCTAATTCATCCCAAAGGTGTTCTATGGGGTTGAGGTCAGGACTCTGTGCAGGCCAATCAAGATCTTCCACACCAAAATGGCTCATCTGTGTCTTTATGGACCTGCTTTGTGCACTGGTTTGCAGTCATGTTGGAACAGGAAGGGGCCGTCCCCAAACTGTTCCCACAAAGTTGGGAGCAGGAAATTGTCCAAAATCTCTTGGTGCTGAAGCTTTAAGAGCTCCTTTCACTGGAACTAAGGGGCCGAGCCCAACTCCTGAGAAACAACCCCACACCATGATCCCCCCTCCACCAAACTTTACACTTGGCACAATGCAGTCAGACAAGTACCGTTCTCCTGGCAACCCCCAAACCCAGACTCGTCCATCGGATTGCCAGACAGAGAAGCGTGATTGGCCACTCCAGAGAGCACGTCTCCACTGCTCTAGAGTCCAGTGGCGGCGCTTTACACCACTGCATTCCACGCTTTGCATTGCGCTTGGTGATGTAAGGCTTGGATGCAGCTGCTTGGCCATGGAAACCCATTCCATGAAACTCTCTATGCTGTTCTTGAGCTGATCTGAAGGCCACATGAAGTTTGAAAGTCTGTAGTGATTGACTCTGCAGAAAGTTAGTGACCTCTGCAAACCATTTTAAAGTTTTTAAGCTTTTACATTTTTTACATTCTTGTTAAAACTTTGTCTTTTCTGGAATTCTGTGAAGCTGCTTTGTGACAACCTCCGTTGTAAAAAGAACTATACAAATAAATTCGATTTGATTTGATTTGACCATGCCCCTCAGCATCCGCTGACCGCGCTCTGTCATTTTACATGGCCAACCACTTCGTCGCTGAGTTGCTGTCTGTAATAAAAGAATTTTGTTTTGCGGATGTACTCGTACAATATTGTGCCAAATATGGGTAACTAGAGCTGAAATTTCTGCAGAAAATGTTTGTATTTCTTCCAAAGAAACTGTAAAAAAATGTATAGTTCCATGATGATTGGACCCAAAGAAACAACATAAAATTACTTGGAAAAAATTCTGGTTCCACTGACTTACATTAAGTTTTTACCTTCTCCTGTAAAGTTAAAATTTTGGAGATATGAGGTTTTGATCCGATAACAGCGACATGTTACATGTAGTTCAGTTTATTAACTTAAGGGCATAGTTTCTTTTTATTTGTTCAACGTATTAAAAAAATATAAAGTGTGCCATGAATTATAACGTTCTTTTTTACACATTTCAACTAACAATTTTACAGAATACATGCATCTTTTGCACATGTGGAACAGTGTCTTTTCCTTGGCATCAGATAAAAGCAGTAAACTAATTAGTCCGGTTCCATTTTTCACCGCTGCGGCCTCCCATGATAGTGCCCCAAATGAGCTAGAGCTCATTTCCAGTGCAGAGTTAGCATGGATGGCTAACCGATCTCCAGATGTGATTCCGCCCAATAGCTCTGCTGATCTGCACGCAGGTTTTTTTGCCTTCCATATTGTGAAGAATGCATTTATGTGATGTGAATTTACTGATAGCGTATCAGTGATGAAGCTGGTTGGGCGGTATGGGACGCTGATGATGGATGGTGCAATATCCTTGGTGTTTCTGGCTGGAAGCGGCTCTCAGACCGAGCGTGCAGTGCGAGTTAACTTTAACTCTCCTAGGGAACATATAAGGGTCCTAGAGAGCACTGGCTCTCCATTACTAATGATGGAAGTCTCTTAAGGGGAGGGAAAGCTCAAGCTGTGGGAGTTGTGGCTTTAGACCAAGGCCATTTTTCCAGGCCAGGTAAAATCATATTCCATTTTGGCTTGGCTAATGCTAAGCCGCTGCTAAACTGCTAACAGGTTGGGTTGAGTACGGTATTTTCTTTCATAACAGTTAGCCTGTGATTGAAATCTACGAAGGTTTTTATTGACAAAACAGCGAGCAAAGAATTAACTAGAAAACCATGAACGCAGGGGGAAGGTGAAGTGTTGGGGCTACGTGACCCTCCAAACGGAGGTTTTTCAGAGACTCCAAACAGAGAGATATGAGGAAAAAAAGAAAAACCGGCAAGACGGCGGCATGAGCGACCAAAGAAACCCACAAACGTGAAAGATTTCTCCGTTAAAATTGCGACAATCTCTTTTTATTAGAGGGTCTCATTTCAGAGGAGAAGATTTCAACCACTGCCCTGTAGCTCAGCTCCAAGGGGTTCGGGTGACACTCAAAAACAAGGGGTGGGGTTAAAAAGAAGAATTGGGACTGGGCCTTGAATGAAAGCATTGCCCCTTATTCATCAAAGACGTGAAAAAGAGCAGATTTGACTCCCTGATTCACGAAACCTTTGTACAATGTGGAAATCGTGATGTTTATACCAATGAACTTGTGAAATAAGTACACCTGTGATGCCGGGAGTGATGAGGTTGGACGCATGTGCATAGAAAAGCAAGATTTATTTGGGGCAAATCCAGGGTCGTGGTCATAAGTCCTGGTTTGATGAGCCAACATGGAGAAATGGAGGGAAAGACATAACGAGATAAACACAGGATACAGAAATCCAAATACTTAAAAAAAAACAAACATCAAACATGAATCATATCAATCAAACAAAGACCTACGATAACTAGGGGCAAACACAGGGCTTAAGTAATCAAGGATGACTTGGGACAGGTGGGAAACGGGTGAAACAAATCAGGGTCAGAGTCAAGAAAACAAGGGGGCAGGACTGAACCAAAACAAACGCACATGGAAGATCAAAAGTAAACAAAAAGCACACGGGGAGACTGGGAGGGGCTAATCGTGACAACACCCACTTTTCTACTGGACTGCTATGTCCACAAATTCGTAATATTAGTGTTACTTTCTGTTGTAATTCTCTTTAGTGGTATTATAGATTATATTGATATTAGTTTTATTTAGTTACATGCAAATCAGGCATTATTTCTGGGCCTTCTGGGCTTTTCTGCATTCACTATTGCAAACGCAACCCTATCTGGAACAAGCGGTTTAAGAAGACGAAGAATACATAGAATACCAACATGACCAAGCTGGTCAAACAGCATCACCAGCTAAGCAGGTTGATCAGAACGACCAGGGTGACCAAGCAAGTCAACCATATGAAGCATTTTCTAAACTTAACAGTGACCATAACTTCGGTAAGCTAGAATAAATGGTTTTGCCGTTTACATTTTAGAAAACGAAACAACCTCTTAAAAAGAGTAAAACTGGGACACAAAGCTTCTTCCTTACTGCTCCGTTCTTCCTCAGCACAATACAAAACACTCAATGTGTTGTATTTAAAAGTCTCAGTGCTCACACGATTCCCTTGCGCTGCAAATGAGCAAACAAACAAATAATAAATGCATTCATTAAAAGTTTTAATAGCTGGCTTCACTAATTGCCATCAAATAATTTAGCAATTTTCAGAAACTGAATACAACCAAGGATGGAAACAGTAGGGCTTCGACTGAAGTGCTGTTACTGCAGCGTAACGATGATTCACTTGAGAACAGGAAAACAAATTAATAAACGAAGTCAAGTAATTGTTTATTGAAGGAGTGCTTGCACAACGTCTGTGTTCCCTTGAAAAGTTTGAGTGACTTGCAAAGCTCAGGATTTCACTCTGTATATCATGTAAACTAATCCGTTAGCTAATCTTCAATCTAATATTAGCTGTCTCATTAAGATAAGATAAGAAAAGATAAGATGAGATAAGGCTTTATTGTCATTCGCATCACATGTGGTACATATGGTGGAAAGAAACATTGAAAACATTTAATAACTGAATAATTATCTGAATTATCTGAATTAGCTGGCTCACATTAGCTGAATTAGCTGGCTCACATTAGCTGAATTAGCTGTCTCACATTAGCTGAATAAGCTCACATTAGCTGAATTAGCTGTCTCACATTAGCTGAATAAGCTGACTCACATTAGCTGAATTAGCTGTCTTATTATTAGCTGAATTAGCTGTCTCACATTAGCTGAATAAGCTGACTTACATTAGCTGAATAAGATGACTCACATTAGCTGAATTAGCTGTCTCACATTAGCTGAATTAGCTGTTTTATATTAGCTGAATTAGGTGGCTCACATTAGCTGAATAAGCTGACTTACATTAGCTGAATTAGCTGTCTTACATTAGCTGAATTAGCTGTCTTATTATTAGCTGAATTAGCTGTCTCACATTAGCTGAATAAGCTGACTTACATTAGCTGAATTAGCTCTCTTACATTAGCTGAATTAGCTGGCTAGCCAGCACTTATCACATAAGATTAGATTAGCAATCGTGTTAGATTTAATAAAGATACATCGGATGTGTCACTTTAAAATAACTAGTAGGTTAGTTTAGTAGCTGTTTTCTGTTTGTTTGTGCATCAGACACTAAAATGAACTGGAAGTTGGATGTTTTATTAAAAATAAAATGAAAAACACATTTTAATTTAATTTTATCACAGTCATGCACTAAACATAGTGATATCTACACATTTGAGGTCTTGGAAAAACTACTTTAGTTATTTTAGGTTAATATTTGCCTTACATAAAAAAAGCTCCATGGGTCAGTTTGACTGTATCTTGGCCAGCTAAGCTAACGCATTAGCTTACTTTCAGTGCTAGCTTACATTGGCTGAATTAGCTAACAGGCGCCTCGCTATAGAGAGCGAATTTTTTATTTATTAATATTAAAGAGCATTAATTTTAATTAATTCATCTTAATTAATAATCACAACTGACAAAATAAAAAGATAACAGTAAAGTAATAGCAGCTGATTAGCCAACAGTGGTTGGCCAACATGCTATTTCCTTAGCTTAGTAGTTCAGTGTTGTCAAATGGACATTTTTGCTGTGATATTCAGAACAACTAAAAATTAGAATTAACAACTATTTGTCTCTGTGTTTGCACACCGTGGAATTAGACCTCCGCATTTAACCCATCCGTACAGTGAAACACCCACATACATACACACTAGTGAACACACTTGCCCGGAGCGGTGGGCAGCCCTATCCACAGCGCCCGGGGAGCAGGTGGGGGTTAGGTGTCTTGCTCAAGGGCACCTCAGTCATGGACTGTCAGCCAAGGGGATTGAACCGGCAACCTTCCGGTCACAGGGCCAGTTCCCTAACATCCAGCCCACGACTGCCCCCAGGTAAATGGTCATTTTACAGAAGAAGGAAAAAACACGCATTACTTTAATGCAAGTCAGTGGAACCAGTGGCCATTTATTTTGGGCCATCCTCCATGAATTTTACACACAATATAAAGGGTAACATGCTTTTTCAAATGATGTCACAAACTGAAAATCAACAAAAATTGAGGTTTTTGTTCCAACAACAGCGATACACACTATATTTTCAAAAGTATTCGCTCGTCTGTCTTCACATGCAGATGAACCTGAGAGGTATCTCATTCTTAATGCATAGGGTTTATTATGATGTCGGCCCACCCTTTGCAGCTATAACAGCTTCAACTCTTCTGGGAAGGCTTTCCACAAGGGTTAGCAATCGGTTTATGGGAATTTTTGACCATTCTTCCAGAAGCACATTTGTGAGGTCAGACACTGATGTTGGACGAGAAGGCCTGGCTCGCAGTCTCCACTCTAATTCATCCCAAAGGTGTTCTATGGGGTTGAGGTCAGGACTCTGTGCAGGCCAGTCAAGTTCTTCCACACCAAACTGGCTCATCCTTGTCTTTATGGACCTGCTTTGTGTACTGGTGTGCAGTCATGTTGGAACAGGAAGGGGCCGTCCCCAAACTGTTCCCACAAAGTTGGGAGCATGAAATTGTCCAAAATCTCTTGGTGCTGAAGCTTTAAGAGTTCCTTTCACTGGAACTAAGGGGCCGAGCCCAACTCCTGAAAAACAGCCCCACACCATGATCCCCCCTCCACCAAACTTTACACTTGGCACAGTGCAGTCAGACAAGTACCGTCTCCTGGCAACCGCCAAACCCAGACTTGTCCATTTGATTCCCAGATGGAGAAGCGTGATTGGTCACTCCAGAGAACACGTCTTCACTGCTCTAGAGTCCAGTTGCGGCACTTTACACCACTGCATTCCACGCTTTGCATTGCGCTTGGTGATGTAAGGCTTGGATGCAGCTGCTCGGCCATGGAAACCCATTCCATGAAACTCTCTGAGAGCGACCCATTCTTTCACTAATGTCTGTAGAAGCAGTCTGCAGGCCTAGGGGCTCGGCTTTATACACCTGTGGCCATGGAAGTAAAGGGAACACCTGAATTCAGTGATTTGGATGGGTGAGTGAATTCTTTTGGAAATATAGTGTGTTTTTCATATACATTTTTTGAAAAGTGTTCCATACTTACTTTTTTGGATTCCTGTCATATAACCATAGAACAGTAAAAGGAAACAGTAGCTGATTAGCTAAGTTTGGTTAGCCAACCAGCTAAATGCTTTTGCAGCTCAGTGGCTGATTTGGCGGATGATTTCTGTCTGGTTTGGTGGTCGAGTTCGGTAAAAATTTGTTTTAAACAAATTCAAGTACAAGTAAAATGACTTTCAGTCACAAAGCATCAAAAATGGCTCGACGTTCACTTTGCTAGGCTAGCGCTTAATGTTCACTTTACCATGACCGGTTTATTTGATCGCCCTGAGGAGATTTAAGACTCTTGCAGATATAAAATGCAAATGATCGCCTCCCGTCGCTGTGAGTACATCTGTTCATCGCAGTGTGAGATTCCGTGGGAGTCGCGTTCTCTCCAGCCCGGCAAACACACACCAATCAAAACAGCTTTGTGTTTAGCGTATTATGTAAAGCAATTATCCTGTCAGTTCCTCTGGACTCGTGAAAGAAAAGCGCATTAAAAACAACAAAGCCGCCTTTTCTGCAGCCGAACAATGAGCTTCTCCTCCTGAGTGCCGAGTGTGTGTAAGGTTGTGTAACCAGAGATTTGCTGAGAATGCGCCGGAGGGGGAGCGTGCGGTGCTTCGCTTTCATTACCTGAACACTTGAACTGGACATGAGCTGTAAACTAAGTGGGGGGTTTGTGTATTTTTGTGCACTTTCAGGACAAAAATGTGCCAACAGAGCGACAGTAAGCTCTTCTGTAGGTGCGCTAGCTAATGTGGCTAATGTAATCACACAGGTAGTGCGCTAGCGTCACCGCTAAACCCAGTGAAAGCCTGAGTCTTGCAGCTGTTTTTTGCTGTAAGAACACAAATAACCTACAACATCTAAAAGTAATTAAAGTAAAAATTGCTGTTGCTTCTTCTTTCTATTACGAGTGCCTGTTAGCTAATTTAGCTAAAGAAGCTAATGTAAGCTAATTTTGCACTGAAAGCATTGAAAGTATGCTAATGGGTTAGCGTAGCTAGCCAAGAAATGGTCAAACTTTAAACCTCGGGGCTTATGTAGCTACATAGGCTAGTCAAATTACTTGCTTACATTATAATACACATCATCTACAAAGAGCACTATATTATATTGTTGAAACTATATAGATGCCCTTTTCTAATGACTGAAATAGCTAACAGGTCAAGCACAGCCATGAAATCTCCATAGAAAAAGCACTGGATGTAAAATGAGTCAGACTCGAGTTCAGTGGCTTTAAACGTGGCACTGCCATAGGATGCCACCTTTGCCACCAGTCAGTTTATGAAATTTCTGGCCTGGTAGTTCTGCCCTAGACAGCTGTAAGTGATATTATTGTGAAATGGAAATGGAGCAACAAAAACTCAGCCACGAAGCGATAGACAAACTGCCTCTGGACGCAACATCAGCTCAAGAATTGAGCTCCCGGAGCTTCATAAAATGGGTTTCCATGGCTGAGCAGCTGCACACAAGCCTAAGATCATTATGTGCAATGCCAAATGTCAGCTGGAGTGGTGTAAAGTGCCCTCACTGGACTCTGGAGAAGTGAAACCATTCCCTGGAGTGTTGAATAACGCTTCACTATCTGGCAGTCTGATGAATAAATCTGATTTGATGGATGCCAACCTTTCACATTCAAATCCTAATAAAATATCTCCTGCCTATAAACATGAATGTAGTTTAGAATCTGCACTTTCAGCGGAAATTCTTCATCATGCTAAAGTATGACCCCAGCAATCTGACTCCAGCCGGCTGACCGCTGCCACCTGTCTTCCACTGATTGATACATTCATCCATCACCCAATCCTCTGGGTGCTCTATATCCTTCAGCAGCTGTCCTCCATCCATTATCAGAGGAGAGAGTGATAAGTCACCCTGGACACTCAAGAACACGTATCCGTTCTTCTGATGGAAAAATGAACCTTTCTTATTAGAAACACCTACCTTGTACTTCTCCCAACTGGCCACTATATTAGAAACATCCATCTTGTACTTCCACTCACAGGCCACTTTATTAGAAACACCCATCTTGCACTTGAAATCACTGGCCACTTTATTAGAAACACCTACTTTGTGCTTCCCCTAACTGGCCCCTTTATTGGAAACACCCACCTTGTACTTCTCCTAGCTGGCCACTTTATTAGGAAAAACCTACATTGTGCTTCTACTAACTGGCCACTTTAACAGAAACACCTTCATTGTACAATCACTCACCGGCCACTTTATGAGCTTCACCTACCTTATGATCACTGCGCATCTGCAGTCGCCAACTTTACGTCAGCCAGCTGGAGCTGTAAGGGGGGTGTTTCGAATTAAGCCTGTAATCAGTGCATAACTCATGAAATGCCATCTTTCAACTGAAACATACATTTTAACAAGTCACTTTTGTTTCTGACTTGTTCACTCTCGAATACTGGTTATCAGATCTGTATACGTAAGAATGCTGATAGCATCCTTTGTGTAGACCCAGCCACCCTTTCCGCTCACCGGCTGCACAGAGGGCGAGCTAGCAGGCGTACCATAGATCTCTGCGGGCTCAGAAGTGCATTTCTTTCTCTCGCTTTTTGAAAAGAGGGGAACGCGGTCGTTTCAGAGATCGTGTATCTGTTAGAGATGCTAGCATGCCAAAGGTTGCTCATTAGCTATCCAGTAACATTAGCATTGTCGTGTCATGGATACACTTCAAAACTACAACCGCAGGCTAATCCTGTGTTCAGATAACAGAGCAATAGGTGACCAGCGATCGTCCTAATCTGCCATTCAGCTAGGCCTCAATTTTTATTTATTATTCCACCTGTTTTTCAAAACTTTCCACAAAATTCAGCAGTTGAGATGTAAACAAAGTAATTCTGAGTGGTTTGATGTGAAATGCTCCGTTCTAGAAAAGTGTACTGAATCAGTTTTCTTTACAGTGGTGGCGATAGGAACCAGGGATCACTACGTCTAATGATTTCTGCCCCAATATAGCCAGTTTATTTATCATCCAAAACCACCATGTGAACCTACACGTGTTTCCTGAGTTTTTATATGGAATGCTCATGATGGAAAAATGGAAAATCTAGTAAAAACAGTTTTCTTTGAGGACTACTTTGCCGAATAAAGCTCTGTACGTATCTCTCCGCCATGAGGAGATAAAATCAATAATAATTTAGGCCAAAATATGATTTGAAAACTGTTCAGACGTCAGGCAGCGGTGGGGCGGTGGGTAATGCTTTTGCATCACAGCAAGGAGGGCCGGGGTTCGACTCCCTGACCGGGTGACTGGGGTCCTCCCTGTGTGTAGTTTGCATGTTCTCCCCGTGTCTGCGTGGGTTTCCTCCGGGTTCTCCGGTTTCCTCCTTCTGTCCAAAGACACGCAGTCAGGCCAATTGGACGTGCTAAATGGCCCCTAGGTGTGAGTGACTGACTGTGTCTGCCTGTCTGCCCTGCAATGGACTGGCGACCTGTCCAGGGTGTATCCTGCCTTCTGCCCAATGACCGCTGGGATAGGCTCCTGCGACCCTGACGGAGAAGTGGCTTAAAAAAATGGATGGATGTGTAAACAAAGCAATGTGAACTGCCCCGTTCTAGAGAACCTAACAGACTCTGAATTTTTCACAATGGTGGTGATAGGAACCAGACGTCCAGTGATGTTTATTGGCTGAAAAATCTGGTTATGTATCCGCTGCCTGATGTCTGAACTATTGTTTCGAGATAAGCGTTGGGCCTAAATGATGATTATTATTTCTCAAGGCAAAAAAGTCCCAAACAAAACACATTCTTTCTAGATTTTCCGTTTTACCACCATCAACATTCCATACAAAAGAAATAACGACGAATAAAAAAAGTTGATATTCCAAAGTTTAAATACAATGTTAGTCTGCTTTGTCAGTATTAAAATGAACAGCATCTCATGCTTTTGTCAACATATATGTGCAAAGGAAGTGCATTCACATGCTTTTAAAAACATGTTAATATAATCCTGAAATATATGCGCATATATTTTTGACACATATAAATATAAAAAATTGGCACCAATCCATATATCTATACACATCTATACACCAATCTATCCATATACATGTATACAAAATGTGTCCAGCTCAATAGTATTCCCTAAATTTACATTTCTATATGCATATGTTGATGTTCAGTAAATAACGGAAATATATTGTAACTGTATAAGGAAAACCATGTATCCCTGTTTTTTTATCGATTTTTAATTTTCTGCATCATTTCAACGAAACCGCCGTCCTTTACGTTGTGTCAAAAAGTCATAATGCATGGACCAATAGAAATGCTCCAAAATCACTTGGAGTAAAATGTCTTTACATTGACTTACATTGACAGGGGCGACAGTTTTTGCCCTCTCCTGTAAAGTTAGTATTTTCGAGATACTTGTTTTTCTTTGGACAGCAACAATACGCAAATGAATCCACTGCTTTGGGCAAAATGTGGACATTCCATACAGAAAAGGCATTTATTTTCAAATATGTTTGAAAAGATATGAAAATTGGCAAAAATATCTTAATGCTTAACGTCCTTTAGTGTTTGAAACACACTTTGTAATTAAACAGTATGTTTAAAATGTATCTTCCATATAAAGAAATGCGTGGCCATGTATTTCTTTGCCGTATTGGATGAGCCAGAGAGAAAATTGTAATCAGAAAAACGAGCCTGTTAAAAGCACATAATTATTGGTGTCTTCGGGAAACGGAGCTGAAAATAGACGCTGCAGAACGAGAAGCGCAGAACGTTCTGTTACAAATGGTGCAGAAATACCTGCAGAGGTTAATTAGGTTCCAGCTAAAAGGGCAGAGTGAATACAGGATGAAGCGCCTTCATTTAATAACTAAATGAATGCCTGTTTATATGTGCATAGTATTGTCCACTTCATCAGCTCCACTTACTGTATAGCTGCACTCTGTAGTTCTACAGTTACAGACTGTAGTCCATCTGTTTCTCTGATACTCTGTTACCCTGTTCTTCAGTGGTCAGGACCCCCATGGACCCTCACAGAGCAGGTGCTATTTGGATGGTGGATCATTCTCAGAACTGCAGTAACACTGACGTGGTGGTGGTGTCTTAGGGTGTGTTGCGCTGGTATGAGTGGATCAGACTCAGCAGTGCTGCTGGAGTGTTTAAGCACCTCAGTGGCGCTGCTGGACTGAGAACCAAAAATATCCAGCCGACAGCGTCCTGTGGGCAGCGTCCTGTGGGCAGTGTCCTGTGGGCAGTGTCCTGTGACCACTGATGAAGGACTAGAGGACGACCAACACAAACTGTGCAGCAGCAGATGAGCTGTCATCTCTGACTTTACATCTACAAGGTGGACCGACGAGGTAGGAGTGTCTAATAAAGTGGACACGTCTCCAGCATCTGGCAGTGTATTCATAACCACTTCTTGTAATAACTTCCCGTGAAGTAGGTGTAGCAAGTCTTTGGACGTTGGTTCCATTCACCACCACCGTGAACAATCCTGACCCTCTAGAATGGAGCGCTGCACGTCAAAACACCCCAGTTGACTCTGTGTATTTCTCATTTATTTATTCCACATTTTGGAAATATCACTTTCTCGCCTCTCTCTTCCTCGGCTCTTCCCACCAAACACGGATTTTATCACATAATTATATCTATAATTCCAATCGTTTTTCAGTCACCTCGTTTATTATAAAGCTCCACAGCTGTAGCTCAGGCTCCATCCTGACTCCTGGCCACCATCCTGACTTTATTAAAATGGAAGAGTGATCAATAAATCAATTGTCATTTCATTTCTCAGCTCAAAACACTTTTGGCAAGGACGTTCGGCTGGAAAGTTAAAGAATCTGAATCTTTCCTGAGACGACTTCAATCCAAATATAATATAAGACTCCAACCTTTTTAAAATCCCACGGAAAACTTTTTAAACTGACACTTGTGTAATATATGAACCACAAACATCTCTGTCAAAGCAGAGACCGATCAGGCCTAACGTGATGACCACCTCCTCGTTTCTATGCTCACTGTCCACTTTATCAGCTCCGCTTACTGTATAGCTGGTCTTTGTAGTTCTACAGTTACAGACTGTAGTCCATCTGTTTCTCTGATACTCTGTTACCCTGTTCTTCAGTGGTCAGGACCCCCATGGACCCTCACAGAGAAGGTACTATTTGGGTGGTGGATCATTCTCAGCAGTGCAGTAACACTGACGTGGTGGCGTTTTCAAACACCTCAGTGTTGCTGCTGGACTGAGAATGGTTTCTGTACTTTAGTATTTTTTCATGTATCTGTACTGAAGTTTCTCCAGTCTGGGCGACGTTTTCCTTTCACTCCACTACATTTCAGAGTCTAATATCTGACTTAGTTGCGTCAGAGGTGGTTTGAACCTCGGAAACCTGTGCTGGCCTTCGCCCTCCTAGCACTGGCGGCATCGTGTGATTGGGGGAGTCCTAACTAGTGGGTGGAACTGGACTAAAATTCATCCAAATGCATTAATATAATCCACCTTCACAGTCAGAGATAAGTATACGTTAATCTCTGACACAGTAAAGGTTGCCCAACGCTGCCCAACGAGAGGTACTTTTGAAGGCAATGACTAATTAGGCCTCTGCCTCCAGAATGGAACTGATAGTGTTGTTTTGATCTGTCCACTGTTATGTAAACACGGATAGCAGTGAGAATGAAGTCAGTGCGTCCAAACTTTAAACTGACTACGGCATATTAAAACGAGAAGCCAGTCAGTCAGCGACGAGGCCGAGAGAGTTCACAGCAGACCGCTGGGAGACGGCGATAAGGCGGCCGTCTTGTGTTAAAGAGTAAAATATAATAGCGTCTCCGCCTCATTCTCATTCTAACGCATCGTAAAAATAATAAAGCAATATTACTGTCATAACTCGCCGTCTGCTGATAACAGGAGCAATATATTGGATGACTTTTTTCTTCACTCTGCGCTCGCCGGGCACATTTGGCCGTGGAATTGTTGTCCACTGACTGAGTGAATTCATTTTACGGTGTTTGTACAGCGATGGTGTGGATACGCTGGTGAAGTTCAGTTCACCTTAAGGACATCGTGCATGTGTCACTCAAAACTATGGAGCATTTCAGAAGAGTTTTCACTAACACTTCACTGCAGGGTTGTGTTCCTAAAACCAAGGCCCAATCCCAGTTCTTCTTTTCACTCCGACCTATTTAGGGCATCATAGGGCACCTTCAAAGAGGGGGGCAATTATTTATTATCATCACCCCCCCACCCCCCCCCCAATTCTTCACTGATATGAAGCTGAAGTCAGAGATTCGCCAGATTCTTGCTCGCATTTTCCAGTTCCACCTAAAATGGAGCAGCAGTTACATTCGGGAGCTTCAGGCATCAGAACTGCTGGACTATTTAAGGTGGAACGGGAAAGTTAGCTAGCTAGCTACCGAGATGTTAGCATGCTATTAGCGATTTGTTTATCCTTGTTTTGAAGAAAAAGCTATAAAAAGGTGACATTGTGGTTTTTATGGAATTCCATAATCCACCAAGACCAGGTAAACGACTGAGAGGCTCTTCCAAAACGTCCAACTGTTCTCCACGTTTAATGCGGAACAATTTTTAATGATTTTGATCTGGACGACACTAAAATCTTCTGACACATTTCAGCTTCTTAAACATAGGCGTGAAATATGAAATCTGACCGGTTTTATTTTTGCTTTATTTTAATCACAGAATTATTCGCATGTGATAAATAGATTCTTACCAATTAGAAAAAAAGTCAGACGTGCTGCTTTGGAACCTCTGCTATCAAACTTTCACGGGAGGCGAGTCCAGCCTGTCTGACCTCCACTGAAAACGCTTTTGTATGAGTCTGAAATTGGACTCCTGCCTGGTCACTATACCGGCCGCCTCAGACACACTGACAGGGACGGGATTAGATCGGTCCATTTGGTAGCAGAATGGAGGACAGTGCCTTGCAATCTTTGTTTGGTAAAACGAAGTGAATAAAAGGCAGATAAGGCAATAAAAACGAATAGAGAAGATAAGCAACGAACCACTTTTACAGAGTCTAACTGAATAACCGCCTCATTCACATAGAAATAACTTCATTACCGCAGCCGTGTTTACGAGGAGATAAAGACGAGAGAGGGAAAAGGAGAGGCAGAAGAAAGAGAGAGAGGGGGAGAGAGAGAGATGGGAGAAGGAGAGTGAATGAGAAAGACAGAGAAGAGACGGAAAGACAGAGATGTGAGAGAAATGGGTAGTGAATAAGTGAATGAGAGGGAAGGGGGGGAGAGAGAGAGGTAGAAAGAGAGAGTGAAAGAAGAATGACAGAGAGGGAGAAAAAGAGAAGAAAGGGAAAGATAGAGGAAGAAAGAATGTGAGACACAGAGTGAGAGAGAGAGATAGAGAGAAATAGGTAGAGTGAATGAGAAGAAAGGGGGCAAAGAGAGGAGACAGGAAAGGGAGAGGTAGAAAGTGAGATGGGAGAAAAAGAAAGGAAGAGAGACAGTGAGAGAGGAATGAATGAGTTAGAGAAGGAAAGACAGATGGGAGAGAGGACAGAACCAGTATGAAAGAGTAAAAGAAAAGAGAGCAAGAGCAAGAGAGATAGGTTGTGAGAGAGAGAGAGAGAGAGAGAGAGAGAGAGAGGGATAGAGGGATAGAGGGATAGAGGTGAAACGATGCACATGCAGAACGGACTTCAACTTTCCGATAGGGAATGTAATCAGATACAGGCATTTACACAGATATTATTCTTCCGTTTAATGGATTATTTACAGGATTACCCACCAAACTGTATTCCGAATGGCCTCAATCAGACTAGTGTATTCCGATCGAGGTGTTTACATCAACGTATTCTATTCGGAATGAGCTATTAGTCTGATTATTAAGGGATTATTAGGCTGCATGTAAACGTGGCTATTGATA
Organism: Pygocentrus nattereri; assembly: GCF_015220715.1. Lineage (NCBI taxonomy): Eukaryota > Metazoa > Chordata > Actinopteri > Characiformes > Serrasalmidae > Pygocentrus > Pygocentrus nattereri. Next base: position 6,844,679 of record NC_051232.1, read on the forward strand.
AAGAAAGTGAGAGCGACAAAAGACAAGAAAAAGAAAGAGAAAGACAGCAACAAAGTAGAGAAAGAAAGAGAGAGAGAGAGAGAGAGAAAGAAAAGGAAGAGAGACAATGGGAGAGAAACTGAGAGAGCAGCAAAAGTAAGAGAGAGAGGGAGAAAGGTCGAGTTAGAGAGAGATACAGGTCAACAAAGACCAGCGAGTGGGTTTACATGCACTTAATAAACCGATAAGTGCAGAAAATCCAATTTTTTTTTCAGTAATCCAATCAATGCGTTTACATGCTCTTCAGTAATCAGATAAGGGGAAACTCCAGGTCTACATGAGTCAGACAGTAATCAGATTTCTGCTTTACAACCAGCCAGTAAACTCACTGAAGATGACATGAAGTAAACACAATGTAAAACTTCATGCCGTGGCTTTTTCAAAACATTGAGCCACTTTTCCTGAAAAAATTAACATACATCATCTACAAGCCCCATTCCCAAAAAAGCTGGGACGCTGTGCAAAATGGAAATAAAAACAAAATTCAATGATGTGCAGACACATCATTGAACCTTATTCTGATCGAAGAAAACTGAAAGAAATCAGAGTCAGAGCTCACAGCACTGAGAAATCTGATCACTGAGCTAAACCCCAGCCTCTTTATCAGATTTCTTAATCAGGTTTCTAGACCTTACTCAGATCTAAGAAAACCGAAAGAAATCAGAGTCAGAGTTCACATCTTTATCGGAAGTCTGGATCTCGAGTATGGTGTTTACGTGACCATTTGAGTAATGAGATACCTGCAGAAATCCGATTACGATCGGATTATTGAGTGCATGTAAACGCACTCAGTGACAAAGCAACAATAAGGTAGAGCTAGAGAGAGCCGAAGGTCAACAGCGAAATAGAGAGGTAGAGAGAGGGAGAACGAGACCGGTAAAGAGAGATAAGGGTACAGAAAACAAGCAAGAGAACAAGAGACAAAGGTAGAGAGATAAACAGAGGGACAGACAAAAGGAAATGAGAGAGAGACAAAGAGAGATGATGGTAGAGAAAGCGAGAGAGAAACAGAAGCACAGTAGTAGAGAGAAGGGTAGAGGAAGCAGGGAAGAGAGGCAACAGTAGAGCAAGCCAGAAAGATAGATAAAGAGAGATAGAGAAAGAAGCAAAGTTGAGAAAAAGAGAGAAAGGTAGAGAGAGACTGAAGAAGGGTTAGAGAGAGAGAGAGAGAGAGAGAGAGAGTAGGTTGCTGTATTTTCACTGCTGACTCACTGCTGATATCCTCAGATTACAAACTTTAGATTTACAACTTTACAAAGAGCTGAATAAAAGCAGGAGCTGCTGTTCAGCCGTTTGCTTTGCTTTTTATCACCCAAAGCGCGAGACTGTGACAATTAATCATTAGAAATATAGAAAACGCTGCGTTCTCAGCAGCTCAGGCATTGATTGAAGTCTTGTTTTATTTATTGCAACCCTGAGAGCTGACTGACGAGAGCGAGAGAGATTATTGCTGTATAATGGCTTAAACCTTTATGTTGGCCTGTTTCACAAGAATGAGGGGAAGAATAGATCACTAACATGAATCTCAGAGGGTCTCAGCTTCTTTTCATAGCGTTTTCTGTCAGATTGAACCAGCACTGATGTTTGACCTACTCACAATAATTCAGTATAAACTGCTTTAGCCACTTACCGTTGTCAGTATTTCAGTACGTGGAATGATTTCAGTTGCACATTCAAATCTCCAGTAAGAAAATCTTTACGTAAGCTGTGGAATGATGGCAGTGCTTTGGGAAATTTCTCTCATTCTCCACGTCAAGTGTGGAGTCTTGAGTTTCTGAGGTGCGAGTCTGAGTTTAGCCTTTAGTGTCGAGTCTCCAAAGTTTGAGTCTCTGAGGTGTGAGTCTCAAGTCTGAGTCAACTCTTGCATTTCTGAGGTGCATGTCCAAGTAGAGTCTTGAGTCTCCAAGGTTTGAGTCCAAGTCAAGTCTCAAGTCTGAAGTGTGAGTCTGAGTCAACTTTTGACTGTCTAACATGTGAATCTGACTCAAGTCTCAAGTGTCTGAGTTGCATGTCGGACTCAAGTCTCGCATTTTTGAGGTTTGAGTCCAAGTTGAGTCTTTAGTGTCAAGTCTCCAAGGTTCTAGTCCAAGTCAAGTCTCAAGTCTGAGGTGTGAGTCTGAATCGAGTCTTAAGTCTCCGAGGTATGAGTCTGAGTTGAAGCTCTGCAGAGTCTTGAGTGTCTGGAGCACAAGTCTTGAGACTCTCAGGTGCAAGTCCAAATCAAGTCTCAAGTCTGAGGTCTAGTCTTGAGTCTCCAAGCTTCTAGTCCAAGTCAAGTCTCAAGTCTGAAGTGTGAGTCTGAGTTAAGTCTTGAGTCATTATTCATGAATTCAATATATGCTAAATCTGCTATACTATTTAAACTAGTGCACAGCACACTGTAGAGGGTCCAAGCCTTCTGTCTGTCTGTCCCGGTTGTATCTTGTCCAACTAATGCATTAAAAATAATATAAAAACTAGTGGGCTGAAAACAGAACCTTGTGGAACCCCATAATAATTTATTGAAATTGTGGTTGTTTTTCAAAGCAACAACACAGAGAGGTCCACTAAGATAATCTAAACCAATTCAACAGAACTAATAAACCAGTTAAGTGAACCAAAGCAACACAGTTGAACCAATTTAGAGTCCAAGTTGAGTATCAAGTTTATACTAAACCTGCTATACTATTTATACTAAATGTGGTGCAGAGCACACTGTTTGTCCTGGTTTTATTCTGTTCAACTAATACCTTAAACATATTGTAAGAAATACTGGGCCTAGAACAGAACCTTGTGGAACCCCATAATAATTTCTAGAAGATAGTCTGAACCAATTCAACCAAACTAATGAACCAGGTTAAGTGAGTAAATGCAACTCAATTGAACCAGTTTAGAGTCTGAGTTGAGTCTCGAGTCTCAAGTCTTTATTCATGAATTTTATATATGCCAAACCTGCTATATAGAGGGTCAAGCCTTATGTCCATATCCTGGTTGTATGTCGTCCAACTAATGCATAAAAAAAAAAATTACTGGGCCAAGAACAGAACCTTGTGGAATTGTGATTGTTTCATATTTAACAACACACAGAGGTCCACTAAGATAGTTTGAACCAATTCAACCTCAAGCGAACACTTATTTAAAACAATAAAAAAAGAAAGACATGTTATGAGATTTTGAAATTAGATAGGATGAGTGAAGACTTGCAGCCTTCCTAGAAGACTTGGAGCCACTGGTTCAAGGAAAAAACACAGAATCCAGAGTGCATCCCTCTCTGGCTTGGTAGAATGTGGCTCCTTTGATCTACTCATATCTCCACAGCTCTCAAAAGACACTCAAAGCACCATTTCCACCAGACGAACGTCTACAGACGTATTTTGCGGAGGTGGATCCGGCTTCATTATCCGACATCACATCTCATAAGAACCCAGTGAGAATCCATTCGTCTCCAATGTGTATCGATCTCCACACATGGCCTTTTCTCCGACTCCTCCCGCCGTGCAATCACACATACGTTTTTCCGTTTGAATGTTATCTCTTAATTGCTTCTCCCCCCGTCTGCCTGACAGACTTCGCTTTTCCGCATCAGGGGTGGCGTCAATCTCGGCAACAGTGAACTGTGTCAGTCGCAGCAGGCTTCAGCAGTGAGATTACACCACAGCCACGTTTTATTCGCAGCCAAAATCAAGACTGTTCCATTTAACAGCAGCTCTCAGGATTTAAATTTGAGCAACAAATCATTTACAACATTTCTGAGCAAATACTTTTGGCAATATACACACACACACACACACACACACACACACACACACACACACACACACATATATGCATACACTCACTGTTCAGTTGCTTGTTAACACAAATAGCTAAACAGTCAACCACACGGCTGCAACTCACTGCATTTAGGCATGTAGAGGTGGTCAAGACAACTTGCTGAAGTGCAGACCGAGCATCAGAACGGGGAAGAAAGGGGATTTAAGGGAACGTGGCGTGGTTGTTGGTGCCAGACGGGCTGGTCTGAGTATTTCAGAAACTGCTGATCTACTGGGATTTTCACCCACAACCATCTCTAGGGTTTACAGAGAACGGTCCGAAAAAAAGAGGAAATATCCAGTGAGCGGTCAGTTTGTGTGGACGAAAATGCCTTGTTGATGTGAGAGGTCAGAGGAGAACGGGCAGACTGGTTCCAGATGATAGAAAGACAACAGGAACTCAAATAACCAACCAAAATCTCTGAGGAACGTTTCCAACACCTTGTTGAAAGTCTGCCACGAAGAATTAAGGCAGTTCTGAAGGCAAATGGGGGTCCAACGTTTTACTAGCAAGGTGCACCTAATAAAGTGGCCGGTGAGTGTACATCAAACCTCTCTGAATGACTAAATCGTAAAGATTTAATCAGGCGAAGATGTTGTGCTATACACCAATCAGGCACAACATTATTACACTCACTGTCCATCTTATCAGCTCCACTTACTGTATAGCTGCACTCTGTAGTTCTACAGTTACAGACTGTAGTCCATCTGTTTCTCTGATACTCTGTTACCCTGTTCTTCAGTGGTCAGGACCCCCATGGACCCTCACAGAGCAGGTACTGTTTGGGTGGTGGGTCATTCTCAGCCCTGCAGTAACACTGATGTGGTGGTAGTGTGTTAGTGTGTATTGCGCTGGTGTGAGTGGATCAGACACAGCAGTGCTGCTGGAGTTTTTAAACACTGTGTCCACTCATTGTCCACTCTGTTAGACACTCCTACCCTGTCGGTCCACCTTGTAGAAGTAAAGTCAGAGATGACATCTCATCTGCTGCTGCACAGTTTGTGTTGGTCATCCTCTAGTCCTTCATCAGTGGTCACAGGACGCTGCCCGCAGGACTCTGATGGCTGGATATTTTTGGTTGGTGGACTATTCTCAGTCCAGCAGCGACACTGAGGCGTTAAACTCCAGCAGCACTGCTGTGTCTGATCCACTCAGACCAGCACAACACACACTAACACACCACCACCATTACTGCAGTGCTGAGAATGACCCACCACCCAAATAGTACCTGCTCTGTGAGGGTCCATGGGGGTCCTGACAATGCAATGCAAGTTCAAAAGGCTGTATATCATTAAAGCTTCTGTGGAAGACAATTAGACAGATAATTACATCACAGGCCTTGAAGGTACTTTTAGGACGTCCATTTGAGGCAGAATTCATTATCGTTATCTCCATAGAATTCGTCTGGTCTTACGAGTCTCCATAAACTGGCTTATGGATTTTTATTCCTGTTCTTTCATGTGGGAGTCTCCTTGGCTTATAATGGAGTGAGGGGGGGGGAGAGAGAGAGAGAGAGAGAGAGAGAGAGAGAGAGAGAGAGACGGAGATCGGCCATCCATCTCAGCTTACTTTTCTCCATATCTCCCCCAGTCAAGCTCTTATCTGCCTTTGATCCTCTATGTGTGTGTGCTGGTGTGTGTGCGAAGGTCATGTCTAAAAGCTTTCCCGGGTTTCGATAACGTTGGAGCCAGCCACTCTGCAATCCTGCGCCACCTCGGAGCGCACCCGTACATCCAAAAGCTGCTCTTTCACACCTCCCTCACACCACCACTCACTGCCCAGCCACCATGTGAGCTAATCAAGTGGGATCTATTCAAAAAATCCTTTAAAGTCTAGTGCTGGAATTAATCTGAGGCTGGAAATCCAGCCCAAAGTTAGACATATGCTAAAGCTAATCCTACACTGAGACCATTTGGATTAAAGCCAGGCCAAAATAAACCCACGTCCACCAAAACCAGCATGCGTCTAAATTCATTATCCACTATATCACAAACCCCTTCCACATACTTCCAGTGACTGGCCACTTTATTAGAAACACCCACCTTGTATTTCCACACACTGGCCACTTTATTAGAAACACCTACTTTGTATTTCCACTAATTAGCTACTTTATCAGAAATGTCCACCTTATATGTCCACTAACAGGTCACTTTTCAAAAACACCCACTTTGTAATTCTACTCACTGGCCACTTTATTAGAAACACCTAATTTGTACTTCCACTCACTGGCCACTTTATTAGAAACACCTAACTTGTACTTCCATTCACTGGCCACTTTATTAGTATTTTGTACACCCACTCATTGGCCAGTTTATTGAAAACACCTGCCTTGTTCTTCCAGCAGCCACTTCCTGAGCTTCACTACCTCATAGGTCCACTATATCGGTGTCCCTACCCCGTTCATCATGGGTCAGTTTCTGAGCATCTGTTGTCCAGATATTTTTCGTAGCAGCGATACTTACACAGTATCAGGCACTGTTGCTCTTGCTAGATTAATAATGTTCCACCACCAAAAACTATCCAGCCAAGAGCTTCTCTGTGGTCAGTAACTGAACTAGAAGAGGTCTGACATTGTGTATCAACACAAGAGCTACAGTCTCTAACTGTACATCAGCGGTTTTCACCTCACGCTCCTTACAAAGGCTGAAAAAATTGATCAGGAACAACAACATGAAGCTAAACCACTAACTTTCCCTAAACCTCACGGAAGTACAATGTTACAGCATTAGCTGTCGCTAAAACAACAGTCTTTTGTCTCTGGCTTATCTCGCTCTGTCGCTCTCCCACTGACTCTAAAGCGCCTTGTGGGCCGACACGGCCCATCATGCAGGCCATAAACTCCTCGTAAAGCTATTAACCCTGGCCGTGGGTGGTTCTTTCATGGCTGGCCATGACAAAACACAAAAGATAGATTCACTGGTTTGTCTTTAGACGTTAACAAGGGTTGAATTCATCTGGTCACATAAGATGGCGCTAGTAGACCATCTAGTCTAAGGCTGGCTTTACATGGTGAAAATTCCAAGTTGGGAGATTTTGGGATTTTGGGAATTACTAGAACCAACATTTTTCTGCAGCTTCACAGTTACACAAGACATGCAGTGCATTTGATCAAGTTAGCAAGATTAGCATCAAGTATTTTCCATGTACTGTGGTTATGATGAAGGTCGTTCTACAGAAACGTCCACTTCTCTATCTCTCCATAGAAACCAACCTCGTGAGATGAGCCCAAAATGTACTGTTAGCAGGCAAATGCAGAGCTAATACACCATGTGAAGCTTAGCCATAAAGCATGACTCAAAAAAAAGGCTCAAGACTCAGTCTGGTCCCGACTGGTATCACTGCGCTTTGGCCGTTATACCCTTCAGCAAGTCGTCTTCTCTCTGTGATTGCTGATGTAATGTGTTTGCTAATCGCTAATTGCTAATCACTTTGGAATAAAACATCGGCAAAACGACTTTGACACATCTTAAGAGGGTTAATCAGATTTTGAAAGACCACAGCCGTCTCACAAGCAGGGGTCGCAAACTCTGATTACCTGCCGGCTACTAGCCAGATGGTTTTCTCCAAGAGGGAAGTGGAAATCAGTGGAGAAAGTGTCACATTTTTACCTTTTAAAGTTTTGTAGCATGTTCAAGAAACGTGTACTGGTTTCTTATTGTTCGCTTTCTGGTGTGGACCAGAAGAGGATGGGTTCCCCTTTTGAGTCTTCGTTCCTCTCATGGTTTCTTCCTCTTGCTCTTAGGGTGTTTCCGTGAAGCTGCCTGTAAAAAGTGCTATATAAATAAACATTGAGTTATTTGTTCTACGGCAGTTGTTCTTAGAGATCATTGGCTGTGTTTACATGCAAAGATTTTTGCCAATCTGATTAAAAACAATCGGATTACAGATTCAGACTGAGGTGTTTATGCTCACTCTGCTCAACAGTCTGATGAAAATCTTGGTTTACATGCTCACTACAAGTAATCCGATGCAAAATGACGCGCATGCGTGGAGCAGCGCTGAGAGTAAACGTTACCATGACAGCGGACATCACATGAGGTCCAGTCAGAGTGAGATGAGCAGCAGTGAGCAGTGCTTGTGTTGTTAATTGCTTTAAACTGATGTCCAGCTCAGAAAAATGTCCTTCACATGCACTTATAAAGGAAGACCTCGTGCTCTGAGACACATAAGCTGGCCGTCCGTCCCACCGCCGTCTTGTAAAGCTCAGAGTATGAACCTCGTCTCCTCTGCTGACCAGTTTCAGCTCCGCCGTGTTGACCGGTATAAACCTTTCGCTGTGACGCGCTGCGCATGTGCAGAACGTTCATACACCCTCCAATTGGAGTGTAAACGGATTCAGGTATTTACATGGACGTATTCTATTCCGGTTGAGCTATTAGTCGGATTATTAACTAGATTATCAGGCTGCATGTAAACGTGTCTACTGTATTAGGACTCTTATTTTGAAGGCAGGGTTGGCCGCTTTGTTCTATATTTATGCCTCTAGAACAGGAAAATCTAGCTCAGCTGCGAGTGAGTGAAGACCTGAGCTAATGCTAGAGCTAGCTGTCCGACGACAGCCTTTAATAAAGCACCATAACTTGTGTTTCTTCTTTAAAACACTTTAGTCAATGTTTTAAACACCTCAGTGTCACTGCTGGACTGAGAATAGTCCAGCAATCAAAAACATCCAGCAAACAGATCCACTCGCACCAGCACAACACACACTAACACACCACGACCACGTCAGTGTTACTGCAGTGCTGAGAATGATCCACCACCCAAATAGTACCTGCTCTGTGAGGGTCCATGGGGGTCCTGACCACGTAAGAACAGTATTTATTTCACACTTTGTATTTATATTACTACTACTAATAAGAGTTAATTTTATTGACTCTTATTATTAGTAGTAATATTAGCTGCAATATTTTATTAGTAAACAAATTACAGTCAAACCTGCTCAGTGTGCAGCTTTCATACCCAGCGTTCAAGGGTTTCCGGTTTTTGTTTGCATGGGTCTTCTTGCTTTATTATCAATAATTATCTATTATTATTATTATTATTATTATTATTATTATTATCTACGATCTGTGTTACAGGCATGGTACAGAATGTATGGGGTTCGTTGCTAGCGACACATTGATTCTTTCACTGGCGCTGGACCGAGTCGTCTCTTCAATCAGAAGCTATATTCGTCAGTGCTTTGATGATTATAACACGATGCTGAACTTTTACCCAGAATTTACATACAACACCGTTTTGCCCTGAAGTGTGATGATTATTCATACTCGTGTGGCCTTTTCTATGTAAAGCAATCGCCCACACGCTGTACTGCAGTCGGCATGTAAGGCTTCTGTTCCTGTTCTTTTTTCAAATGTTCTCCAACTGTCTCTACTTCCCTTGCTTCACCACCCCCACCTCCCCCGTTTTTCTGAGTGGATTACAGCTGAGACTGAGGGTGGTCTGTGTGTGGGAGAAAACTCGACTGATTGAGGCCCAGGAGTGTCATTTGTTACAAGATGGTGTGTGTGAAGAGGGCTAGAAATGTGTGTGTGTGTGTGTGTTTCCTTCGTGCTTTAATGGAAGCTTCTAGAAGCCTCAAAAGAGGCGGGCGGTGCAGCCTCCTTCTCCAAACATGGGTCCACTACACCAGCTTCACAAATAACACACCCAGCAGGCTGGAAATAAAGGCACGCTTCGGTGAGAACGGCGGCCGGATCAATGCCGCAGGATTTGTTCAACACTGATGAGCCTCGAAATCTATATAAATTGACTCGCCCGTCTTATGAGTTGTAAATAAACCAAAAGCCTGTCGGCATTCAACTGTTACTAATACTACACGCTAGAAAACATTCAAGGCATTACTGAGCTGACTGATCACTAAGCTGTCCCTATCCTTCACTAAATTTGGGATGCCCTCTCTAATTTGGATTGTATTTAACTTAAAAAAAAAAAAGTGTAAATTAGTAGTCGTGGCATGTTCAGACGTTTGGACAATCTCAAGAACTTAACTTAGGCCTTGAGGGATTCATTAGGACTTGTTAGGAAGGTCGAGAATTATTATCAGGAATTATCAGCTGATGCCAATTCCAGATAACAAATTCTCTGACTCGTCTAACGTTCAACAACCACGGGCCTTTCCTCTAAGCACCTGGCTGAGGGTCAGAAAATGAAGCTACGTGATGCCTACAAAGGCGGAGAAGCAAAACCAAAGCACTACAAACTTTTTCGAAGACCCAAAATGTCATTAGGAAATGGCAGTTAAGGGGACCTGTGGAAGACAAGCCGAGATCTGGAAGATGAAGACGTTTCTACTCCAAGGTTCAGAAGACAAAAGTACCCGCAACCTCATTTTAGAAATTAGTCTTGTGGACCGACAAAGTAAAAATGGAACTGTGGGGCCACAATCACTAAAGGTATGTTTGGAGAAAAACAGCAGCATTTGATGAAAGGAACACCGTGCCCAACTGTCAAACATCTATTATGTTCTGGGGTTGTGTGGCATGGGTAGATGGAAGAATCAGTTCTACTAAATTTCAGCAAATGTGACGCAGTTAGTCAAGAAACCGATGCTGAAAAGAGACTAGCGGTGATTAAAATGATTCAAAGCACACCTCAAGTTCAATCACTAACTACTTCCAGAAACCAAAAGCTTTTGGGATGCCCTGGAATTCTCAGGGACACACAGGGATAAAATAAGCTTCAGTTGATAACGTGTGGATCCTTTGGATGGCTGCAATGATTCATTTGCTTCCTGAAAACCATGAACAGCACAACGTTTCATCGTTTTCCTCACACCTTCCACTCTAATAACTGCAGAAACAATGCTCTGCATCACTTCAGAAGGAATGGGTGGGGCTAAAGTGCTGCAAGCTGAACAGGTGGTTATATGTAAATGTATGCAAATATGTTGATGGTTGTGACATCACAAAGCACAAATGCAAAAAATGGACTGTTTCTGCAGCTTAGCTTCCATATTTGGACTGTTCAGATTCAGGAGTGTCATTTTGAAACATCAGCACCGTTAACATTACTTCGTCAAACCTTTTTTCATGATATGGGTCCTTCAAATTGTGTTTTCAGGTAATAAACCTTCATCCACCACTTCAGGTTTTGGAAGTGCGGTTAAGCACAGCCTGTGCTGACCTCCAAAAAGGTTCTCCGGCCTTTGAAGGAGCTCTCGTGAAACGCGGCCCAGGTGAAGAGAGAGCTGCAGAAAGTGTTTTGGCGATCAATGATTAATCTGTGCTTTGATGTCCCGGCAGACCCTCCCTGTCTCTCTCTCTCTCTCTCTCTCTCTCTCTCTCCCTGGAGGTGAAGTGGCTCTTCGGGGGGAAGTAAACGATGGGCGTCTGCTACTGTAAACACACATGAAAGAACGACGTTCTTCTCAGGGCCACCCCTGGAAGCCGCCTTTGTTTATCCAACATGGGCAGCTACTAGAGGTTCTGTTTCAGCCGTTGAAACTTTTTGGAATTCTTTTCTTTTTTTACCTGTCTGCTTCAGGTTGAAAGCGTGTCTCCCTTTGATCTCACGGCACTTCCCCTCTCTTTATCTTTTTGCACTTTCTTACTTTGTCTGGCAGGCTTTTGCTCTCGTGTGCAGCCCAGTGTTTGTGAGGCAGCAGCACGGCTTGTGTTCGTCATGTTGAGGTTTTGTGATCAGTTCAGTGCTTCTGCGGTGAGATTTATAGTTGAGGAAGGACTAAATGTCATATTGTGAGACTTATTTTGACACAGAGAAGCAAAGGAATTTCTCAGAGACCTATAGAGCTTTGCATACTGGCATAGGAAACATAAATGTCCAAGGAATGTACCTGAAACTCCACTGTCTGCCAAAAGTAATGCTTGATGTTTTTTTCTGTTACATTTCATTTAGATGATAAAAAAAAATACTGACAAAAGTAACAGCTATGTGCCATTACCTCTGGCAAACTGTGACTCAGCTAGACTTTTGATTCAGGCCATTAATATCATAAAAACATCTCTACAATAATGCTACTTTCTGATAACCTCTATAGGATTCCAATAGTAGTAAGCTAACGGTGGTGCACATGAATATTTTTTGGTTGCTGTAGATTAAATTCAAAGGTCTGAAACTTAAAAGCCATTCCTTGTGTTTTATTTGAAGTATTTGAATGTTTTCCATTCCTAACAACTAACTGAAACCTGGCTAGACTATGCACCTAGGAATTCCAGAAGACCTAGAGTGACACAAAATTGGTTCCACCCTTTCTAAACTGCATCGTTCAATTCAACTCAAATGCATAGTTTAAAAATGTGAAACGCAGGCCAAATGAGCACTTTTCAGTTAGGGCACGTTACTCCACAGACAGCAATGAAAAAAGGCATGCATGAGTTTGAAATGGTCCAGCTCCTCAAGACCTTCTCATATAGGGGAGCTCACTTCAGCTGGACACAGAAAAAAAAAATCATAATTGGATCATAAATAGATCAAATCATAAATAGTTTTTCACTGGGCATTTTAAGGCTGTAGCTCTTTGGTTTCTGAACTAAGCTTGACAATGAAGATTGTTACTTTATGATACCTATGGAGTTTAAATACAACAAGCATGATGATAAAAAAAAAAACTAAACATTACAGACTGTAACCAATAAGACATGGAGGCAGGATACAAGTACAAGTTTTTTATACTCCCTTTAGGATTCTAACAGTGTGTTAGCACCAAACTAATGCTTGTAAAAATGATGACGAACATGCATGCAGCAGTTTTACAGTGAGTCTATAAGTCAGTAAGACTGGCATTGAGCTCCCACCACTGTTTTCTATTCCTAACAACTAACTGGAACATGGCTAGACTACGGCTCATAGTCTCAGTCAGTGATGTATCTAGGACTAGTATTGGTTTACAGAAGTCATCATGATGAGAATGGTAATCCAAGCAAAGGCTCTAGATTAAGACAACTGTAATCAAATCAAAAGTAGACTAAAACTAGATGAATTTAGCTCTGATTTTAGACTTGCTGACAGTTAAAAGAGATCACCAAGAAAAGCCCCAGAGAGAGGCAAGCGGCTCTCGGGCGTTATGCGTGAATTGTTCAAAGACACCATCCGAGATGCTGATGCCTCTCATTTCTGTAATGTGAAAAGTGTCTTGACCTGGTTGTGAGGATAAACTGCAGCCAATGAGCATGTAAGGGGGAGGAGTTGTACAACATCAACAAGCATGGCTACAACAAAAGTTGTGCATGGTATCGTGTCATTCCCATGGTATCGTGTCACTTCTTGCATGTGTTTTTGTGAACGAACATAGTTTGGAGCCAGACTCATTGGAGACTCCTCCTGGTGAAAGATCTTGCAGTGCAACCCCCTGTTGCTGATTGGTCATGTAGCAGGTCAAAGCACATCAAGATATCCAATTTTAGGACAGTTGTGTAGTGTGAACAGCACAGCAATCCAACGACTTTGAAAGTCATGTTGTGTGTCTGTGGCTTAAAGGAAGGGATAATGCTTGGGGAGAAAGAACAAGCGACACCTAGAAACAATCAGTGGTCATGGCGACAGACAAGACATAGGTGAAGGGAATGATACAAGGGTGGAGCAAGGGTGGGGCAGGAGAACCAAAACAAACAAAAGCTCTTAGTTCAAAGACAGGGGCGAATCAGTGCAAGATGTTACACAGAGAAAAATTTAGGGTGTTTTCAGACCTGAAAGTCCAGACCGCATGTGTCAGGCCCCAGTCCTTGCGGGCCAAAACACTGCAAACTTCATCACACTACATCATTAAACACACCTGATTCAGCTCCTCGTCTAATCAGCGAAGCCTTCATGAACTGAATTCAGAGCGTTAGATGAGGGTAAATGTTAATATTTGCAGTACTTTGGCCTGGAAGGTCCCCAGTTTGACATTCCTGGTCCAGAACAAGGTCTGAAACAAGGTTCATGCTCTCGTTACACTGAAAACATTTGATCCGGTTAGTTTGGGCTGGTTTCCTGTCGTCATCATGTATGTGGACTGCATCTCCCTAGACTTAACATTTATTGGTTTGTAGAGGAGCGTCAGATGTCGCTGTGTTGACCCCGTTTGACGGGTAGCCTCTTCAGTTTGAATGGAGAAAAAAGAACATCTCTCCATCGACCAGAAAATAAGGGATCAGTTTCTGCATTTTTCTGTGTATTTTCAAACTGACCTTTGACTATTTCATTGGACCAAATTATACCTTAATATTTTGTCTCCTCCTCTCCCCATGAGGTACTGTGGCTCATTTTACTTCTCTTTCAGTTCTTTCTCTTCTTGTTAAATGGGTGTTGATAGCCTGCCTCAACTTCCTCGGTCCAAAGGTCCGAACCATCCAAGAAAGTTTTCACACTGCAAACAAATCAGACCATGTTTCGGTTTGATCTGGACCTACTCTGATCTGGACCTACCACCTCTTTTGTCTGGACCTAATTTTGGTCCTTTGGTCCAGACTGTGGTCTGAGGCACCTTTCACACCTGCTATTTTGGATCAGACCAAACTGAAAAGTCAAAAGGCCTGGACCAAATAAGGAAGGTGTGAAAGCACCCTTAGTTTCCAGAAATCATTACACCTTCTCTGAGGGTTTAGATGGCCCTGAGAGTTCCCCACTCTTAAAAGCATCTACTGAAAATCTTTCAGGTGGTTTAAACACCTAAAACACCTGAAGCTCTCTACGCTGTTCTTGAGCTGATCTGAAGGCCACATGAAATTTGGAAGTCTGTAGTGATTGACTGCAGAAAGTTGGTGACCTCTGCGCACTATGCCCCTCAGCATCCGCTGACCCCGCTCTGTCATTTTACGTGGCCTGAGCTCCTGAGAGTCACCCATTCTTTCACTAATGTCTGTAGAAGCAGTCTGCAGGCCTAGGGGCTCGGTTTTATAGACCTGTTGCCATGGAAATGATTGGAACACCTGAATTCAGCAATTTGGATGGGTGAATACTTTTGGAAATATAGTGTATCTCTCTGTTTGTGTGTGTGTGTGTGTGTGTGTGTGTACACATGACTGACTGACAGAATGGCAGAATGACTGATGAATGTTATATGGGCCAATACTGATTTGCCATCCATCTGAATTTTGCAATAACACAGATGCTGTTTCTTGACCAATCTGGTCAGTCACCCGGCTGAAACAACAGCACAGACCAGCTGGTCTAAGCTAGTGTATACCAGTCTGGAGCTGGTTTAGTTGGCCAACCAACAATGTCATACGGTTGACCAGCATACCAGCACCCAAAGCATAGTATGAGATTATAATACAAAACAAGTTATAAACTTAATTGGTCCTTCAGTTCCTTTAGACATAAAGTCAATATGCATCTATACTACTGAGCAACATCAGTACAGCTATTTGTAGACCAGCAGCAGATTGACTGAGCTAACGAGTGACTAGGACAGTGTGTTTTTCTGCTTTGAGGGTGTGGTAGTGATGGTCAGGTGGTGGGGGGAGTCGTCCCAGATGGTATGTCATTATGACCCCACTGGGTCAGTGAGCTCTAGAAAATGAAAGCATCCCTGCAGGAGGGGCAACACTGCATTAGAAAGCTGACAGTAGCAGGGAAAGGACTTTGCTTAGAGGGCAATGCCTGGACATATTTACCCTGGTATATGTAAATGATTATATACTCATTTTACAGTTTGTGTCAGTCATTCTCCGTACCTTAATTTTTTTTCCCACAGAGCCACTCTTGGCTATATATTTTTGGGTGGTGGTTGACTCTGTACTTAGCAGTGACACTGGCCCAAATAATATCTGGACAGCAGTGTTTCTGCGGACAGAAGTGGTACTGTAATGTACGATGATCGTACATTGACTGTTCTATGCAGTGTAGGGGGGTTAGGGATGCAAATTTTGGCATATTCTTAATTGACCCTCATTTGCCGGCTAATATTTGTTAACAGAAAGCTGAAAATCTAGGACAGAGTGGCCAATGAGTGGAAGGACGAGGTAGGTGTTTCTAATAAACTGGCCAGTTTATGGAAGTACAAGTTAGGTGTTTCTAATAAAGTGGCCTGTTAACAGAAGTACAAGGTGGGTGTTTCCAATAAAGTGGCCAGTGAGTGGAAGTTCAAGGTAATTGTTTCTAATAAAGTGGTCAGTTAGTTGAAGTATAAGGTGGGTGTTTTTATTAAAGTGGCCGGTTTATGGAAGTACAAGTTAGGTGTTTCTAATAAAGTGGCCTGTTAACAGAAGTACAAGGTGGGTGTTTCCAATAAAGTGGCCAGTGAGTGGACGTGCACGGTTGGTGTTTCTAATAAAGTGGCGGGCGAGTGGAGCAAACATCAAACTTTTATACTCAGCTCATCACGCTTCAAAAATCCCAATAAATGCAAGCAAAACACATCATCTGTTCCCCAGCCATCGAAATCCTGTCGCTTCAGTCAAGTCTTTCAAACGGCTGATAAAAAATACATCAGAGTCTGGAGACACTCCACAGCTCTGACTCCACATTCCGGATGCAGGTTGTGATTGTCGTCAATGATTTATTTACACAGATCTCGGATCAGCTACCCTAACCCTAACGACACCCCCCGCTCTCATAGAGAGAGGGAGCAGCAAAACTGCTCTCAGATCAGCGCAGGAGGCCCAGAGAACAGCGGGCAGTGAAATGTTTACTATGGATCAGATACGTCCAGCGCAAACTCTATTAGCACCAGCAGATAAGAGCTCACCTATCAGCTCCATCCATCAGCCTACTGCCATTTAAACTCTCTCCTCCCTCTCCCTCTCTCTCTCTCTCTCCCCCCTCCACTCTAACATACTCTCTCTATCACACTTTCTTTCTGTCCCTCTCTTCTACTCTGAGATACTCTCACTCTCACACTCTCTCTCTCTCTCTCTCTCTCTCTCTCTCTCTCTCTCTCTCTCTCTCTCTCTCTCTCCCCTCCACTCTAACATACTCTCTCTATCACACTTTCTTTCTGTCCCTCTCTTCTACTCTGAGATACTCTCACTCTCTCTCTATCTCTCTCTCTCTTCCTATCTCTCTCTGTCCTTCCCTCTCTCTGTCTCTCTCCCTATCTCTCTCTCCCTCTCTTGCTCTCTCTCTCCCTCTCTCTGTCTCTCTCCTTCTCTCTCTCTCTCTCTATCTCTCTCTCTCCCTCTCTTCCTTTCTCTCTCCCTCTCTTCCTCTCTCTCTCTCTCTCTCTCTCTCTCTCTCTCTCTCTCTCCCTCTCTTCCTCTCTCTCTCCCTATCTCTCTCTCCTTCTCTCTCTCTCTCTCTCTCTTTCTCTCTCTCTCTCTCTCTCTCTCTCTTCCATTCTGGCACATTCTCTTTACCTCTGTCTGTCTCTCTTTCCTACCAATCTCTCTGCAAAGTGTCTCTAAACTGGAGGACTCCCCCTGTGGTGACGATGCTTTATTACAGTTTCAACCGGACTCCGGTCTTAATGGCATGTTTACAAACTTGACAGATCAGGGAGTAAAACCTGAAGAAGTGCTTGCTGAGAAACAAGACTCATTAGGATTCCGCCTGACTGTATTAACCACTCACTGGTTATGGCCTCTTCCAGCTTTTGCAACATCAAATTCCCACTCCCTGGACCTCACGGACCTCAGCGTGACGGGCAGTGGGTTGCACATCTCCGAAACGATTCCCTTTCCAGCGTTTCCCCCATTTCTCATCACTGCCTCCCTATTTACCGACGTGGGCCGACCTCATTTGCATAGTAATGATTAGACCGTATGCATGCAAACCAGCAACTTTAAAAATGTTTAATGGCCTCATTTTTATTCATGAAATCCTCGGAGGAGTTGCAGGGCCGTCAGATTGGGAATCCTGGTGCTATGAAATGGCCTCGATAATGGAAGCGTGTGCAGCTTTACGCGCCATGGCCAACACGAGGTACCACAAAACACATACACAGACATTTATTTATTTATTCATCTATTTATTTAAATGCTATTTAGTGCACCGAGCTAGATGTGCCCATTCCATGCTGATCTGGGAACAGCTACTATTGTAATTTCCCTTAATCCAAGTCTAATCCTTAGCTGCTGTAAGATGTCCACAAGTTTGTAGACACCTGCTCATCCAGTGTTTCATCTGAAAAGAAGGCCATTCATCTGAAGTTTGAGCTCCTTTGCTGCAATAACAGCCTCTACTCTACTGGAAAGGCTTTGCATTAGATGTTGGAACATTGCTGGGAGGATTTGATAGCATTCAACCACAGGAGCATTAGTGATGTCAAGTACTGATGCTGGATTATTAGTTCGGGTGATGGATGGAGCTCCGTCACTCCCAGTGCTGAGGGGCTTTATACCCCGCTTGGTGCTGGGCATGGTGTCCACAGCCTCATCTGAATTCATTTAATTAAGGTGGAATACATTTGGAAGCATTACCACAGATAGATGTACTTCTGTGAGGCTCTGATGCACCAAGAACAACCCATCATCACACATGCAACCTTAAACTTATTGGTCTTCAAAGGTTCTTTAGTAAAGATATATAGAACCACGAACCATTTCAGGCACTAAGGGTTCTTTGCATCATGAAATGGTTCTTCAGATTGGTGGCGAATGTGCTGTGGTTCTGCATTGCAGCAAAAATAGTTGTTTGGTTGCTGCAAGATTGACATCTTTTAAAAAGGTTCTATATCGAACCATCTACAGCAGATTCTCCATGAATCTAAAGAACCAGTTCATGATGCAAAGAGCCATTTAAGTGTGAAAGGGGTCTATGGTTTAAATAGAACCATTCTCTTTACTAAAGAACCCTTGAAGAACCATCTTTTCTAAGTGTGTAGGTCAGTTTGACTGTGATAGCACGTTCAGACAGGTAACTACCAACTCTTCATGCTCAGAACACATTAGTTTCCTAGAAGCTACTGGGAAATTCATAGAGTGAAGGTCAGTAAAGGTCAACAAGGGCTCTTCGGAGTGATACCATAGAAGATCCACTTTTTGGTCAATGTGCCCAGCGCCCATCCCCCAGGCTCCGATGACAGCCGCCAGAGCTGGAAGGAAGGCGGTACCTAAACATCAAACACCGGTAAGGGCCATGAGTGATGGCAGGAGGAGGAGGGGAGGGGATGACGACGACGATGGCCACAAGAGGCACAAAGGACTCCTGCTCCGCAGAGAGGCTGCTAGCCTACACCTCACGTTTGACCCCGGTGGCCAAGTTGTGGAGTTGGGGAGGCAGAGCAACAAGGAGGAGCGGGACGAGCAGCAGCAGCAACAGACAGACGAGTGAGTCTGAGTTTTATTCATATTTTTAACCTGTATTGGTACATCGGCACATACTGAAACAATTTACAGCCAAGATGGTAACATTGACATAAAATGTTGCGGCTCCCAGGTGGTTAGATTTTTGTTAAAAGGACAAAAAGGCTCTTCTTCACATTTGGGGTGCCACCCTGTAATGGGTGATAATGCGACACCAGGTCTTTGACTACAACCGAAGAGTTGCAGACTACCATACAAGTTTGATACCAGATATGAGAGGCGCAGTTTGGCCACATTTGCATTTGTGTCCTTCTCAATATGTTCGCACTCTTGCTTAATCACATTGAGATGTAACCAATATAAACTTCTTTGTACCCTCTTGACCAATGAAAAGGGAAAAACTACACTGCTCAAAAAAGGGAACACTTAAACAACACAATATAACTCCAAGTAAATCAAACTCCTGTGAAATCAAACTGTCCACTTAGGAAGCAACACTGACAATCAATTTCACAGCTGTTGTGCAAATGGAATAGACAACAGGTGGAAATTATTGGCAATTAGCAAGACACACTCAATAAAGGAGTGGTTCTGCAGGTGGGACCACAGACCACTTCTCAGTACCTTTCTGCTTTCTGGCTGATGTTTTGGTCACTTTTGAATGTTGGTGGTGCTTTCACACTCGTGGTAGCATGAGACGGACTCTACAACCCACACAAGTGGCTCAGGTAGTGCAGCTCATCCAGGATGGCACATCAATGCGAGCTGTGGCAAGGTTTGCTGTGTCTGTCAGCGTAGTGTCCAGAGGCTAGAGGTGCTACCAGGAGACAGGCCAGTACACCAGGAGACGTGGAGGAGGCCGTAGGAGGGCAACAACCCAGCAGCAGGACCGCTACCTACGCCTTTGTGCAAGGAGGAACAGGAGGAGCACTGCCAGAGCCCTGCAACATGACCTCCAGCAGGCCACAAATGTGCATGTGTCTGCACAAACGGTTAGAAACCGACTCCATGAGGATGGTATGAGGGCCCGACGTCCACAGATGGGGTTGTGCTGACAGCCCAACACCGTGCAGGATGCTTGGCATTTGCCAGAGAACACCAGAATTGGCAAATTCACCACTGGCGCTCTGTGCTCTTCACAGATGAAAGCAGGTTCACTGAGCACATGTGACAGACGTGACAGAGTCTGGAGACACCGTGGAGAGCGATCTGCTGCCTGCAACATCCTTCAGCATGACTGGTTTGGCAGTGGGTCAGTAATGGGGTGGGGTGGCATTTCTTTGGAGGGCCACACAGGCCTCCATGTGCTTGAGATGAGATCCTCAGACCCCTTGTGAGACCATATGCTTGTGCGGTTGGCCCTGGGTTCCTCCTAATGCAGGACAATGCTAGACCTCATGTGGCTGGAGTGTGTCAGCAGTTCCTGCAAGATGAAGGCATTAAAGCTATGGACTGGCCCGCCCGTTCCCCAGACCTGAATCCGATTGAGCACATCTGGGACATCATGTCTCGCTCCATCCACCAACGCCACGTTGCACCACAGACTGTCCAGGAGTTGGCAGATGCTTTAGTCCAGGTCTGGGAGGAGATCCCTCAGGAGACCATCCGCCACCTCATCAGGAGCTGCCCAGGCGTTGTAGGGAGGTCATACAGGCACATGGAGGCCACACACAATACTGAGCCTCATTTTGATTTGTTTTAAGGACATCACATCAAAGTTGGATCAGCCTGTCGTGTGTTTTTCCACTTTAATTTTGTGTGTGACTCCAAATCCAGGCCTCCATTGGTTAATAATTTTGATTTCCATTGATGACTTTTGTGTGATTTTGTTGTCAGCACATTCAACTTTGTACAGAACAAAGTATTCAATGAGAATATTTAATTCATTCAGATCTAGGATGTGTTATTTGAGTGTTCCCTTTATTTTTTTGAGCATTGTAGATATGAGAGATGAAAATTTACATAATCAGAGGCATAGGCACATCAAACCATATGTATCAAAACATACATAAGAGTATAACTGAATTTAATCAGTGTGGCCCTGGAGTTAGACCAGTGATTAGGTTTTTAACATGTTACTCAGTCTGACAAATATTGGAATACGCGAGCGAAATCTGAACTGATAATGGCTGCAAGAGCCGGCAGGAAGGTGGGGCCCAAACACTGAGTGACCATGAATCTTGGTGAGGACGGCAAGGAGACAGCTGCGAGTCGGGGGTCAGAGCGCAAAGCCTGAGCTCTGCCGAGAGAACGCGAGTCACAGGAGGAAGAGGACGACGGTGCAGGCCACGAGAGGCACCAGGCTAAGGAGCGAGTCCCAAACTCCAAGGCTGCCGAGCTGCAAGATGGAGGCGGTGTCGAGTAGGCGGAGCAGTGAGCTCTCATTCCCTCTCAGTTCTGGTGCTCCCGCTGCCCTTAATGAGAGCCAGCTGATACTGATCTCGCAGCAGGAGAACCTTTTAAAAAGAGCTGAGAGGGAACAGAGCAAGCCGAGAGGGAACGAGAGCTCGCTGCTCCACCTCCACGTCACCGACTCCAGCTCACAGCTCGGGACACGCTCCTTGCCCTGGTGCCTCTTTTGGCCTGCACTTTCGCCATCCTCCTCCTCCTCCTGCCATCACTTGCACCCCTCAGCAGAGCTTGGACTTTGTGCTCCACCCCTACACCCAGCCCGCAGCTGGGGACACATTCCTTGCCCTGGTGCCTCTTGTGGCCTGTACTGTCATCATCCCTGTCCTCCTCCTCCTCCACCTCCCACCGTCACTCGCATCCCTCAGCAGAGCTCAGGCTTTTAAATCTATGGAAAGACATCAGTAAAGTGCACATTCAATGCATAAGCGTAATATACCTATACATATATACAGTCCATCCACAACTATATAAGGAGGGATGCTCTGGTCGTGCTGCAGTGTATGAATCCCTAATTAGAAAGGCGAATGACCATTTGAGAAGTCTGTGGTCTAAAAACCATCAGCACTGGTCCACATAGATGGACAAACAACAAATAGGAGGAAAACTGTGATCTTGGTCATCTGCTTTGTCCTTCACCATTTTCACCACAAGTGGGTGAGTGCATGTGCAACGTACACCAAGAGAACAGTACAGGCCTGAAACCTCAACCCCAACAGTGAGGGTATCTGGTGGGCTCTGTTATGCTGTGGGTGGATGGTTTGGGTCCAAGAGGGAAGGGTCAACTTATATCTGATCATCAAGTTAAGACTGTCCTATACTGACATGTTTCTATCCCGCTGGAAGTGGTCCTTTCCTGGATACCTCCATCCACAAAGCATGAGGGGTCCCAGAATGGTTTGCTGAGACTGAAAATGAAGTAAATCATATGTTATGGCCTTCACAGTCACAAGATCTCAATCCAGTTGGACACAAATGGGACACGTGATGTGTTGGCGCTCTTCAACATCATCATCAAAATACCAATTGAAGGAATAACTTTGGAAGAACAGCCATTGATCCAGAACAGTTCCAGAGACTTGTATAAACTATGTTAAGGCATATTGAAGTGCAGTGAGGCATAATTTTTCTTTAATTTGTCACTTATCTGTAGTTCCTCACATGAGAGTGAGAAGTTTAAGTGGACCCCCAGGAGGGTCCTTGGAGTTTAAAACAATAATAAATAACAGCTGCATTTTAAAGAGTTAAATCCCAGAAGGATTACTGTTTACAGACCCACATGACTAACAGCAAGTCTGCAAACGTGTTGGCACATTTGTTCATTCTCTAAAGGCTCAGAAATGATGCTCAGTGGGGGATTGAGTCTCTTAATTATCATCTTTATTCCATTTTCAACAGCTACATTTCAGCTCTTACTCATGAGGCAGAGATTTGCAGGCATCTTCATTTGTATGTGTAAAGCTTCACAGATATTTCCCCCACTTGGGACTGCTGATGTAAGATCACTGCTGATGTTGGATCAGCTTTTTTTTTTCACATCTGAGCATAATGAATATCATCACTCAGGGGACGAGCACAGCGTCAGGTTCCCGATCAGCTGTGTTTCTCTTAAACACGTCAAGGGGCCTAAACAGATGTGCCAAAGGATGTCTTTTGGGACATGAAAACATCTGGAAATAGGCTACTCAATTTTTATTTTTATTTTTTTTAATATATGCCATTTTGAATTTGATGGCAACAACTTCTAAAAAAGTTGGGACGGGGGGCCGGTTTACCGCTGTGTTTCATCACCTCTTCTTTTAACAGCACTCTGTGAGTGTTTGGGAACTGAGGAGACACTGCTGTGGTTTTGAAAGTGAAATGTTTTTTCATTCTTGTTTGATACAGGATTTCAGCTGCTCAACAGTTCAGGGTCTCATTTGTTATATTTTCATTTCATAATGTGCCAAGTGTTTTCAGTGGTGACAGGTCTGGACTGCAGGCAGGTCAGTTTAGCACCCAGACTCTTTTAATATAGGGCAATGCTGTTGTATTATTTGTAGAATGTGGTTTGACCTCGTCTTGCTGAAATAACCAAGGCCTTCCCTGAAAAAGACGTCGTCTGGATGGCAGCAGATGTTGCCAAAACATATATATCATTCAGTATTAATGGCACATTCACACATGTGCATAAGTGCACTAATGTGTAACTAAACCATCATGAATACTGGCTTTTGAACTGCGCACTGATAAAAAGCTGAGTGGTCTTTAGCCCGGAGGACACAGTGTCCATGATTCCCAAAAAGAATTTCAGATTTCGATTTGTCATACCAAATGACACTTTTCCACATCGCCTCAGTCCATTTTAAATGAGCTTGGGCCCAGAGAAGGTGGCAGCATTTCTAGATCCATTTTATATTTGGTTTCTCCTTTGCATTTAAGAGTTTTAATGACTGTTTGTGGATGCAGTGATGAACTGTGTTCGCAGACAGTGGTTTTCAGAAGTGTTTCTGAGCCCATGCAGTAATTTCCACTACAGAATCATGTCTGTTTTTAATGCAGTGCTGCCTGAGGGCCCAAACATCACGGTCAGCTAATACTGGTTTTGTCCTCGTCCCTCACAGACAGAGATTTCTCCAGATTATACCATAGATGATGAAAAGCCAAAATTCTTTGAATTGTTGCTCTATTTGATGGAGCAGTCTTTCACAGAGTGGTGAAACCCTCCTCATCTTTACTTCTGAAAGCTTCCGCCTCTCTGAGATGCTCTTTTGTATCCTGATCATGTTACTGACCAGTTGCCAGTCAACCACCAGGTGTTTGTATGCATTACACAGCTTTACCAGCCTTTTGTTGCCTCCATCTCAACTTTTACAGAATGTGTTGCTGGCACCAAATTGAAAATGTGCACATGTTTTTAAAAAACAATACCATTTCTCAGTTTCAACATTTGATATGTTGTCTTTGAAGCATTTTCAATTAAATGTAGGGTTTAAACGATTTGCATATCATTGCATTTTGTTTTTAATTTACATTTTTCACAGCATCCCAAATTTTTGAAAATGGGGTTGTACTTAGGGAGGATGAGGACATATCCAAGCAGGTGGGACCTTAACTTACTTTGCTGGCATGAGTTCACAGCATATCTGCCACGACTGTCATGTTTAAGACAAAAGCTTTTGCCCTTAGCTACACACAGCATATAAATAATAAATAAGAATAACAAAAATAAGAATAAGAAGACGAAAATATAGATTTTGGAAAAAAAAAATTTTTGAAGGCAATGCTGTGTACGTGTGTGTTTTATAGCAGGATAAATGAGTTTGTTTGATTAGTTTTGGCATTAACTTACTATTGAATGAGGTACGGTGCAGGGCAGCCAATCAGAACAGAGATCATTAACATATAACAGTCTTAAAGGCACAGCCAGTTTAAATGTAGGGAATAAAGACGGAGTTAATGTTAAAATTAAACAACACAAAACCATATATATGGAGGAAAAACTAAAAAAAAAAAAAAAAAAAAAAACCTAAGACAAATAAATAAATAAATAAAGGCCCTTAAAAGCTGCAGAATGTCAGTCCTCACTGCCCTCGCTTTAAACAGAGCCATTTCACGTATGGTAAGTACTACTGGGGACGGAGAGGGAGAGCGTAACAGAGGAAATAAAGCTTTGATAATGTCACCGTCGTCATCATGTGGGATAGGAGAGGTTATGGTGGCCATAAAGCTCTGAAAAGAACGCAGGACACTAGAGGACAGTGAGAGGAGGTGGCAGAGATGAGATGCTTTCAGACTGATTTATGATTGAAGCTTGGGAGGGCTTCTATCACCCCCACCCCCACCCCCATTCCCCCTCCCTCTCGCTCTCTCGACTTAATATCCAGCAGACTGTCCAGTCTGTTCACGGAGATAATTGAGGTTAAACACAACTGTCATGACAATAACTGATCGTAGCGTAAGACTTCCATTGCTTTCTAAATATAAATGCTCTGCTCAAGTTTGGGGACACCTAGCTTTCCAACACGGATGAGTTATTGATCTGCAATAACAAATATAATCCCAGGTTTATTGAACTTCTTTTCACAGTAGATATAAAATACAAATTCGACCTGCTTTGGAAACCCTTTAGGTTTAGCACTAAGCATTTTTTCTTAAACAACGATGGAGTGCATTTCAATGGAAATGGTTAAGATTCACAAAACCCGAAGCAAACAAATTTATCAAGATTATCAGTAACACATCAAAAACATATCAGTGAAGTAGCAGTAGTGAAGCATCTGAATACACCAAAGTAAATGTCTTGTAGATGTTCTGTTGATACATTACATACATTAAGTATGTAAATAAATAAGTTGTTAATATATTACTTAAAATATGCTAAATATAACCTTACCAACCTCACCCAACACCTAACCCTCACCCTGGCCCTAATCTTAACCCTGACTTTAACCTTAACCTCAACCCAGAACCTAATACTAACCCTCACCCTGGCCCTAATCTTAACCTTGACCTTAACCTTAACCTCAACCCAAAACCTAATACTAAACCTGACTTTAACCTCAAACCAAAACCTAATACTAACCCTCACCCTGGCCCTAATCTTAAACCTTGACCTTAACCTCAACCCAAAACCTAATACTAAACCTAACTTTAACCTCAACCCAAAACCTAATCTTAACCCTGACCTTAACCTTCACCTCAACCCAAAACCTATTACTAAACCTAACTTTAACCTCAACCCAAAACCTAATACTAACCCTCACCCTGGCCCTAATCTTAACCTCAACCTTAACCTCAACCCAAAACCTAATACTAAACTTAACTTTAACCTCAACCCAAAACCTAATACTAACCCTGGCCCTAATCGTAACCTTAACTTCAACCCAAAACCTAATACTAAACCTCACTCTGGCCTTAATCCTAACTGTGACCTCAACCTCAACCCAAAGTCTAATCATAACTCTCACCCAGGCCATAATCGTGATCCATAACCTCAACTCAAACCCTAATCCTAACTCTGATGTTAACCTCATATGTTTTCGACATGCTACTCAGAGTCTGTTGAGTGTTTGTTTCATCTAAAAGCAAACACTCAAAATAAACTGTCACCTAATTTTTTTGTATTCAGAGGTAATGTTCTTGTATCTGCAGGCAAGTCAACATTTATAAGTGTTTTTATTGTGTGCAAATGCGATTATTTGTTGTGGTTGTTTTTAATATGAAGGAGAGGAAAGTGGTTACATGTAAGTAATAGCAACAGAATAAGTGATGATGCTTCCTTTGCAATAATAATAATAAAGGCAATGTATTTTATCCTCTTGTTGTCAGCACTGAGCCACTTTAGTGCAGGTTCTGCCAGGAAGACTCCAATGCTATGTCACTCATTAACACTCTAACCAATCACAAGTTTCCTCCTGTCTTTAAAGTGACTCCACATACATTTATGCTTTGCTGCTTTCAGATGCTGATGTTTTGTCGTTCTCTTCCTTCCTGCCCACCACCATCAGTTGGTCACTGCCCAGTTGCCCAGAGGGCAGGCTTCGCCCATGTTGTCCATATGTGGCAGGATGTGCAAGGTCCTAGACATTTGAAGACCTGGGCCAACACTGGGCTTCCAGCATGGAAACACGCTTCTCCATCTAGCAATCCAATGGATGAGTCTGGGTTTGGGGGTTGCCTGGACATGGTACTTGTCTGACTGCATTGTGCTGAGTGTAAAGTTTGGTGGAGGGGGGATCATAGTGTGGGGTTGTTTTTCAGGAGTTGGGCTCGGTCCCTTAGTTCCTCGGTCCCTTAGTGAAAGGAACTCTTAAAGCTGCAGCACCAAGAGATTTTGTACAATTTCACGCTCCCAACTTTGTGGGAACAGTTTGGGGACGGCCCCTTCCTGTTCCAACATGACTGCACACCAGTGCACAAAGCAGGTCCATAAAGACGTGGATGAGCCAGTTTGGTGTGGAAGAACTTGACTGGCCTGCACAGAGTCCTGACCTCAACCCCATAGAACACCTTTGGGATGAATTAGAGCGGAGACTGTGAGCCAGGCCTTCTCGTCCAACATCAGCGTCTGACCTCACAAATGTGCTTCTGGAAGAACGGTCAAAAATTCCCATAAACACACTCCTAACCCTTGTGGAAAGCCTTCCCAGAAGAGTTGAAGCTGTTATAGCTGCAAAGGGAGGGCCGACATCATATTAAACCCTATGGAATGGGATCTCGCTCAATTACATATGTGTGTGAAGGCAGACGACCCAATACTTTTGGAAATATAATGTAGGTCTGGTTGTGTCTCAGTAGAGTGACCCCACATGTCACCCTACATGGATAGGATTTTCAATTGCAGGGTACACCAACAGTACAAATAGTGCAGTCGTATGTGAATTGACATGCAGATGAAGATGCAAATTTAATTGCTATTTGAAAGTAGCTGTTATTATGAAACAAGAGATTCATTTATTTTCTATCCTGAACTCCACTCATGTCCATTTTATCAGCTCTACATGCCATATAGATGCAAGCTGTATGAATGATCCACCACCCAAAAATGCCTGCACTGTGGTGGTCCTGTGGAAGTCCTGGCCATTGAAGAACAGGGTGGACAACCATTATTAACATGTTAATTTTGACAACCCATTTCCTGATTTTGCATTACATGCACACAATATAGTCACAAAGTCAAGTTGGAGCTCGAGGTCAGATAATAAATTACATTTCCCTTTAAAATGGTCACTGACATGTTTTTACTCTGAAAGCATTCTTACAAATCTGAATTATGCCCAGCACCCATTGAGCTTCCTCACACTTCACTGTGTCTAATTCCTCTGCTGTTATCTGTCCTCTTCAGTCTAAAGTTGTAATCAACGTCTGCTAAACCGCTTCTTAACACACTTGAAAGCACTTCAATGTCCTTTTCTCTTGCGGGGGGCCTCTGAGGAGCAGCCCAAGCTAAAAGCAGCAGTTGTTACACTCATCAAACGCTTCCTTAATTGGATTTTCTTTTAGAAGTAGAAGCAGAAGCAAATAAAAAAAAAAAAAAAAAAAAAGCTTGAAACCCTCTGGTCTTCAAGGTGATTTTTTTCCCTCCCTTTTTTGAGCTCTGTCTCTTTGTTTTCATATAGGAAAGGGCTATAAAGTTATTTCAAATGAAGACACATTCAAAGGTATTTAATTACTCTTCTCAACAAAATTAAAGAAGAAGCCATTGAGAATTGAGAAGAGTGGCTCTGGGCTGTAGTGGCTAAAGTGAGAGATGTGCAGAATCAGACCATGAAGGCCCCACATTAAAGCACCACATTAAACCTGCCAAGTGTTTCTTCACTGAAAGGTGAAAAAATCATCAAAATACTGTACCTTTTACAGGTAATATATTTATAAATATGTAAGTAAATAAATAAATACATAAAAATAGATGTCTTATGCAAAGTGGGTAAACATAGAGGGATGGATTTTCAACCCTCCAA
This sequence comes from Pygocentrus nattereri, assembly GCF_015220715.1. Classification (NCBI taxonomy): domain Eukaryota; kingdom Metazoa; phylum Chordata; class Actinopteri; order Characiformes; family Serrasalmidae; genus Pygocentrus; species Pygocentrus nattereri. The sequence continues at coordinate 6,873,486 of NC_051232.1, forward strand.
AGGACGGCTCCCAAAGTAACCAAAACTCACAGGGATGGGCTTGGACCATTGGGAGGCACTGATAGAGCAGGCTGCAGTTCTACGTTTGTTTCCAACCATATGCATGGCCAGATTGATGGTTCTGCCTGGAATTGATCCAGAAACACTGCAGCTGGGTTGGACAGGGGCAAAAATGACGAGTAATAATATCAGGAAAAAGGACAGGGTCAGGTCCACAGACCAATAGACGGTAAGGGCTTGGGACAGTGCAAAGGCAAAGTGTTATGGCAAAGGACAAGGCCAGGGCCAGAGACAAAGTTAGGGTCAGGTCAAGGGATGAGATCAGATGCCAAAGACAGAGATAAAATCAGGGTATGGTACAGGTTTAGGTGCCAGAGACAAAAGCAGGGCTAGGGCAAATGACAGGGTTAGGTTGAGACAATGTTACAGTTAGGTCAAAGGACAGGGTTATGTGTAAGAGACAAAGTTGGGGTCAGGGAAAGGGTCTGTGTTGTGTGCCAGAGACAATGTTAAGGTCAGGGCAGCATACAACATTAGTTGAAAGAGATAAAGTAGGATTATAGAAAATGACAGGGTTAGGTACCAGAGAGAGAGCAGGGCTGGGACAAGGGGCAAGGCCAGGTCCAGAGACAAAGTTAGAGTTGGGTCAAGGAACGGGATCAGTGCAAGGAACATGATCAGGATTAAGGACAAAGTTGGGGACACGGTCAGAGACAACAGCAGAAGAAACCAAGAGTCAAGTCAGTAATAGAGGTGAAAGCCAGGGGGGCAGCAGGAGATCATGGCCAGAGATAGGAAACAAGTTGCTGACAGAAACAGACAGTACACAAATATGGAACAGGAGCAGAGAGGGAGTGAATTGGTTCCAAAAGAGAGACTGGATCAGGTGTGATAACAAAGGCGTTGACTGAAACTACTGCAAAAGGATTAGGGAACCGCGTCAGGAGCAGAAGTAGGGACAGAGAAATCTCGGAGGCAGAGAGCAGAGCATGGGAAACAGAAGCTGGATTAGTGACAGGAGTTAAAAGTCAATTCATGCACAGGGTCTAAAACAGTGCCTGGAACAAAGAATAGATAATAACTAGAAGCAGAAACTAGGTCAGCTTGGTGAGTGAGGCCACAAGGGGAGTGATGGGTTCAGCTACAGACAGGGAAACTGGAGCAGCCATGGGCTGCACAGCTTTTTGCCCACTAGCTGAGCAGCACAGTAAGCTGTGGGTTGAGCTACATTTCCATAAAAAAACATTTTTTAGTGGTTCCCTGTTATCACAGACAGGACAAAGAGAAGTCTTACTTGTGGTACTCTTCTGGGCTGACTGCAGCAGCTCCTTCATACTCTTACTCTTCCTGCCTTGGTTATCTTCAGAAGAGGGTATTTCCCTACATCCCTGTGTTTAAATTACCCATCGAACTTGCTGGCAAAAGGTAAAATAAAAACAACTTATCAGATAAAATGGCAGTACACTGGGGTCTAAGTGTAACTGCTGCTGCCATCTCCCGACTTGGCCCACTATGGCACAAGACATCCATAGTTTTAGGCAAGATATTCTGTTGACCTTTTATTTAGCAAATCTAATGATTTGAAGCCATATTAGGGGTCATAGTGCAGATGGCAGGCAAATCCAGAATAAGTAACCCAAGAAGAAAGACAAGGTCAAATCCAGACTAGTAAACAAGGGGAAGGTTTGGGTCATACAGAAGAACATCTTCCAAACTATGGACCGATTGTGCAATTCCAAACGTCATCTTTGTCTGACAGATCACAGGTTCAACTCTTTACTGTTTTTGACTATAAATGGATGGCAGTTGTGAAAGGGCTTAGGCGTGGCCTTGTTCAAAAACTGTTCAAATAGCTGATCTCCCTTGGGAAAATTTTTAGCCATGTAGGACAAGATGCACACTTTTGGCATCACTCTCAAGCACTTGCGCCACTTTGTCTTTTTCCCTGCCAGGATCGAAGAGCTTTCACACATTCCATGGAAGCGAACCCCAGGACTGTTTTTCCAGGGGGACTGGAGATTGGATCTCTGGACCACTCCTTCACTTGGAAACAGCTTTTGTACTCAGCCAAATAGCAGACTTTACAGGCAAACAGTACCGCCTCAGAAAAGAAGCTCAAGTGTGAAAATGCCCCAAATGACTGAAAATGATGAACAATGAACAAAGAACAAGGAAATTTAGGCAAAAAAGGAATAACATGGCTCTGTGTATGAAATGATAAAAATCTTGGCCACTGGGCTCAGGGGTGTCCAATCTTATCTGGCGCGGCTGCTGGTTTTCATGCCAAATGAGCTGGAGCTTACCTGATTCCAACTGTTTATTCAGTTGGTCTCCATCTTCAGTAACTGACCACGTGTGGAATAAACGTTGGACGTTGGAATAAAAGCCTGCAGCCGCATCGGCTCTTTGCGGATAAGATTGGATACCCATGGTCTAAGTGTTGGCCTTTTCATCAGGAGATTGCGAGTTTGATTCTTGGTGATGCTACAGCCATCTGTGGCCAGGAGTCCAAGAGAGCACAATTGGCCTTGCTGTCTCTGGGTGGTTAGGAGGACCCCTCATCGCCCCCCATCATTCAGCGCGATGCCAGTCAGTGCAGGTGTCTGTTAGGTGAAGTAACAGAACTGGTGGTTGGTGCTTTCCTCCAAGCTGGTGGTATCGTGTGGTTGGGGGAGTCCTAACTCATGGGTAGAATTGGATACAACTAAATTGGGGAGAAAAGTGAGGAAAAATTATTTTTAAAAAATCCCAGTGAAGCAACTGTATTCTCATACTATACATTTACCATGTTGGTGTTACTGCTGCTCTAAGAATGATCACCCCACCCATTTCCAATAATGAATGAGGTAGAAAGCCGTTGGCAATTGTGCAACACTAGGTGTGCTACACTCACCATTTCTAAACAGTGCATGGTGCCTGATGTATTTACTGCTTCCTTCCTTTGACTGACCATCCAGAGCTCCCCAGCTCAGTCAAATCTCCCAGGTCTTCTTCATCCCAGTCATGGCAGCGCAGACTCAACAGGCCTGAATCATGGGTGTGAGTTATGAGTCGTGCCTCTGGCTCTCTGGGCTGCTCTGAAATTGTGCTCGGCTGAGTACGTCTTGTGACATTTGGCTGAAATATCACTAAATGTCAGCAGCATGATAGAGACACACAGGAAACAGGTGGGCCAGCACTAAACACAAAGACCATCGGGCCAGTGATCACACTCACAAGACGCAGACTGATTTAAATGACGTTCATTCAGACGGCCTCACATTTCCAAAGCCAAGCTAGTAGTGAGTTGTGTTATCTCACATTACTCTCTCTTTCTTTTCGTGCCTCCATACAGTGAACAACATATTGTTCTTCAGCCGCAACGATTCAAAATGCACTTTGTGATAAGCATTTAAAATGTTTATATATTATATTATTATAAAACATAAGATAAAAAGGCAAATGTCAATGTTGCGAATCACATCATAAGTCATGTCACCTCATATTCTTTACCTGGAAGACAGCAAGCTTATGAAGAGTTAGTTGGCCGACCTGATAAGTCCACTAAATGATGTTGACGAGCAGAACTGAGTGTGTTGTATATCAATGCTTTTCTGTGATGTCCTATAGCTGCACTCTCTACTCTCTGATGTTGGGTGGCTTCTGTCCCATTGGCGGTAGCCTTCAGACGGCTGCAGTAGTCTTTCTGTTCTTCTATAGAGTCTTTCTATAGAGTTCAGACATTTCAAGCTTCTTAAACAGGAGAATATATTTGACATTAGAGTGAAGCTACAATGCTTATGAAAAATTTCATTTTACTATTTAATTGTTTACTCTCACAAATGTTTCAAAGTCAGAACATTCTCCCTGTTGTTTACCTTCACATATGATTGAAACAATACAAGGTAACATTTATTGTTCTGTCGTTAATGTTTCAGAAAATTATGGCGAGTTTAACATAAATAAAAGTTTAGATGGAAGTGGTTTAAGCCTAGGCCGGGACTAAATTGCATTGCCTTTGATTCTCCACTCCCAATCCCATTTCACCCCTCGCCCCTACCACTGAGCCGAACCTCTCTTGTTTTGCACGTTCACGTCTAGGGGTAGGGTGTCCCGATTCTTGTTGAGATAGAGGGGTGGGGCGCAGTGTTGGGGATACATGACCCTCCAAACGGAGGTTTTACCGAGACTCCAAACAGAGAGATATTCTCTAATACTGTTGTTTTATCTCATTTTAAGTTGTGTCAATGTATTATGGTTCTTTTCTTCATAGCAAGCATAAACAACCGATAGTACCATGCTGATCTCTCCGTAGCTAGCTAGATAAATGATCCATTCCACCTTCAATGGTGCAGCAGTTAAGTTCTGGCACCTCAGCTGTCACAACTGCTGCTCCATTTAAGGTGGAACGGGAAAATTCGACAAGAATCTGGAGAAACTTCAGCTTCATATCACTGAAGAATTAGGGGGGGTGATAATAAATAACTGCCCCCCTCTTTGAAGGCATATCATCCCTAAATGTAATTAAAGCCCAGCAGTGAGGAGCTGAACTTTCCCCTCCTCTGCTGTCCCTGCAGACGGGCAGGGACGCCTGTTAATGAACCACTGTACCTTGTAACTCAGTTCCAAAGGGAAACGTAACACTCAAAAACAAGGACTAAGGGTAAAAATGAGAAACAGGATTGGGCCTGGATTGAGTCTGGCTCTGGAAACCACTTGGCTAGTCTTAATACTAAGCCGTCATATACATCTAGTTTGCTCCTGTTTAATTAAGTCTATTTTAAAAGCATAAATGAATTAATAGTGTCAATTTTATTGATAGCTTTAATGAACATTAGCTCACATTACAGGTGTCAGCATGAGACGGCAAACATTAAATTCACAGCCTTCACGCTGTATAAATTCACTGATACCTCTATATAACGTTTCTACCATTTAAATCATAAACATGTTTTCAAAACGTGATGCTTTAAACACAATTAGAAATGTATTTTAACTTTATTTGACAGTTAAGCAGCTAAACAGCCTGTCACACAGGCAGGGGGAGAGAGAGAGAGAGAGAGAGACAGAGAGAGAAAGAGAGAAAGACAGAGAGAGAGAGACACACAAAAAGAGAGAGAGACAGAGAGATGGAGAAAGAGAGAGAGACAGAGAGAGACAGACAGAGTGAGAGACAGAGACAGTGAGAGAGAGAGAGACAGAGAGAGTGAGAGACAAAGAGAGACAGAGAGAGACAGAAAGAGACAAAGTGAGAGAGAGACAGAGTGAGAGACAGAGAGAGAGAGAGAGAGGGAGACAGAGACAGAGAGAGAGAGGGAGAAAGAGAGACAGAGAGAGACACACAAAAAGAGAGAGAGACACACACAGAAAGAGAGACAGAGAGAGAGAGAGAGAGTGAGAGACAGAGAGAGAGAGAGACAGACAGAGTGAGAGACAAAGAGAGACAGAGAGAGACAGAAAGAGACAAAGTGAGAGACAGACAGAGTGAGAGACAGAGACAGTGAGTGAGAGAGAGAGACAGAGTGAGAGACAGAGAGAGAGACAGAGTGAGAGACAGACAGTGAGAGAGAGAGAGTGAGAGACAGAAAGAGACAGAGTGAGAGACAGACAGAGTGAGAGACAAAGACAGAAAGAGAGAGAGACAGTGAGAGGCAGAGACAGTGAGAGAGAGAAAGAGAGAGAGTGAGAGACAGTGAGAGAGTGAGAGACAGTGAGAGAGTGAGAGACAGTGAGAGACAGAGACAGAGAGAGACAGTGAGAGTGAGAGAGAGAGAGAGACAGAGTGAGAGACAGACAGAGAGAGAGAGACAGTGAGAGTGAGAGGCAGAGACAGTGAGAGAGAGAGAGAGAGAGAGAGACAGACAGTGAGAGAGAGAGAGAGAGAGACAGACAGTGAGAGAGAGAGAGAGAGAGAGAGACAGTGAGAGAGAGAGAGAGAGTGAGAGGCAGAGACAGTGAGAGAGAGAGAGAGACAGACAGTGAGAGAGAGAGAGAGAGAGAGAGAGACAGACAGTGAGAGAGAGAGTGAGAGGCAGAGACAGTGTGAGAGAGAGAGAATGAGAGGCAGAGACAGTGTGAGAGAGAGTGAGAGGCAGAGACAGTGAGAGAGAGAGAGAGAGAGAGAGACAGACAGTGAGAGAGAGAGTGAGAGGCAGAGACAGTGTGAGAGAGAGAGAATGAGAGGCAGAGACAGTGTGAGAGAGAGTGAGAGGCAGAGACAGTGAGAGAGAGAGAGAGAGACAGACAGTGAGAGAGAGAGAGAGAGAGACAGACAGTGAGAGAGAGAGAGAGAGAGAGAGAGAGAGAGAGACAGAGAGTGAGAGACAGTGAGAGACAGAGACAGAGAGAGACAGTGAGAGTGAGAGAGAGTGAGAGACAGACAGAGAGAGAGAGACAGTGAGAGAGAGAGAGAGAGAGAGAGAGAGAGAGAGACAGACAGTGAGAGAGAGAGAGAGAGACAGACAGTGAGAGAGAGAGAGAGAGAGACAGACAGTGAGAGAGAGAGAGAGAGAGAGAGAGACAGACAGTGAGAGAGAGAGAGAGAGAGAGAGAGAGACAGACAGTGAGAGAGAGAGTGAGAGGCAGAGACAGTGTGAGAGAGAGAGAATGAGAGGCAGAGACAGTGTGAGAGAGAGTGAGAGGCAGAGACAGTGAGAGAGAGAGATAGAGAGAGACAGACAGTGAGAGAGAGAGAGAGAGAGAGAGAGAGAGAGACAGACAGTGAGAGAGAGAGAGAGAGAGAGAGAGACAGACAGTGAGAGAGACAGAGAGAGAGAGAGAGAGAGAGAGAGAGAGAGAGAGAGAGAGAGAGAGAGAGAGAGAGAGAGAGAGAGAGAGAGAGAGACAGACAGTGAGAGAGAGAGAGAGAGAGTCTGCATTCTGATGAACTGAACTGACTGAATAAACTCTCAGATGATGTAGTTTTATCTGTAAGGTGAGAGTGAGGAGTAGATCAGGGTGCATCAGTGTGCGAGCGACGAAAAGAGCTTAATGCCGCCCCTCAGTCTGCTCAGATTAATGTTTAGGCCAAACAAACAAAGCGAAGAAACAAATCTGAGCGTGACAGAATAATTACCCCGAGTTTATAAGTGAGCCTGTGTTAGACTTTCCCATTTCTCGGCCTCCAAAACCGCAACAAAACGCTATTTTATTCAGGCAAACCGTACACTGGCTGATACCTATATTAAGTGAAGTAGCATGGCTGGCTGGCATTTGCAATAAAAAAATACACCAAGGATTTTAAGTTTAATAAATAGCCAACAATTTACTCAAAACCAGCAAAGTAAGAGGACAGTAGTAAAGACGGGATTTGGCCTCCCTCAGGCTGAGGCTGAGCTGTGAACGTGCAGATCTCAGCAGGTTTCAGGAGGCATATTTAGCAGATGATCATTTGTAGTTCATTTGAAAGTGAAAGACAATGACTGTCTGGATAAAGTACGTTCCTCATGTGCTGCTAGCATTGTTATCTTCTTCTTTCCTCCAGACTGGACGTTACTGAACTTGTCTGTAGTGTTTTTGGGCCTGGGAGCTGCTCTGGGTTCTCTGGTTTGGAGAAGTGAACCATTTTAAATGGAACTGCGGTTTCTTCTGACCGGTTTATGAGCTCATACTTTTGGTTCTGTAGCGAAGTGAATGCATTTTATTACACATTTCACTTAAGTAAAAGTTCTATTATTTCATTTTACTCCAAAAGAGAAGTGCTCTTTATTGAACATCCAGCAAGACAGGCAAATACAGGACACTGAACCTGCGGAGGTCACCACTACCCACACACTTCAACCCAGTGGTGACCCTCCCTCACACACAAGACCCCTGACTAAACCCACGCCCTGACACATAAAAACACAGTTAACATATATACACAGCTTAAACTAACAACAACCGCCATAAAACAACACAAACAGTCCCTTCACCAGAGTCTCAGGTGCACGAATCACCCACCTTCAAAGGTGACCTTGTCCCCAAGTCCGTGGGAGAATGCGCAGTTCCTCCAGACCAAACATCACAGGGCACTCACTCCATGGCAGGGAGCCCACCCCCACTTCTTTCCTGGGGTCATGTCTCTGCTGCCATGGCTCCTCCTGTGTATTGTATAGCTCCCCACATTGCGCTACATCAAGTCCCTCACAGCTGGGGTGGTGCAGCTTCCTAAGGCTATATTTAGCAAGCTGTGTAGCTATTCTGAGCAGCTGCTTTCTACCTTAAGTCATGGGCTGCTAACGCAGTCACAGTTTCCATTGATTTTTCTCAGTTTTTAAGAGCAAACACTGACATTAGCTGCACTGAGAGCACTGACTCTCTCTGAATTCCTTATATGATTCGTTCAGTGTCTAAAGCCTGATTCTGAGGAATTCCACCTGTCTTACAGTCTCGAATGGTGTGGATTTGTCTGTCTAATGCCCTGCGGGATTTCAGAGAGTTTTAAGCAGGCAACTCTCGGTTTAACACGGTCTTCAGAACGTTTGAAGTATCTTTCTGACAAGACTTCACAGCAGGCACACACACACACACACACACACACACTCTAGCTGGCTTTGTTGCTCCGAAATGCAGAAGTTTATTGATTAGACTGACTGCTGAACAACAGGCGAGCTAGACGGTGGAGTCCAGCAGGGGCCCAGCGCACCAACAAATCTTCAGCATTCAAACCCAGTTACAGAATCCACTGAATTCGCTGACAGCTTCAGCACCCAACGTGGTCTTCAGCTGTTGTGGCCAATTCAAGACAAAGTCTGAACAGTGGATGACATTCTGCACATTGTGTTGAATTCGGATGGGATTTTTAAGCAAACCTTCAAAAAAAGCCATAGAAGTGACAGTTTGGTAGATGCTAGAATTGCCATGGCTAGTCTAACACACCTGATCCAGGTGAAGAAAGTCTTCAGAGGCGTTTGAATATTGCAGGCAGTTGTGATGGGTGGTAGATCTCCAGGACCAGGACTAGACACCCCTGGCTTAACAGCTTGAAGCCACCTCCATGCCCACCTCCTTTTGTGTCCAAGCCTTTCCACGCCTTTCCACACCCTCCATTACCACTTGAGACAAGTCCGCCATGTTTGCGAGCAATTTGCAAGCTTCCAATGGCAGATGCATCTCAGGTTACTTCAGAAGGCGTAGCAGGACGTGAGTGTGGGACGGAGATGCACCATATTGGGCTTAACATTTAGCACACTTGTGTGAACAGTAATGGAGTGATGCCTTAGAACAACCACTTTAAATTAAACATGTTCATAAACAGTGGTTGGTGTAGTGTAGTGGATAGTGGTTGGTGTAGTGTAGTGGGTAGTGGTTGGTGTAGTGTAGTGGGTAGTGTTTGGTGTAGTGTAGTGGGTCATGGCTGGTATAGTGTAGTTGGAAGTGGTTGGTGTAGTGTAGTGGGTAGTGGTTGGTGTAGTGGGTAGTCGGCGTAGTGTGGTGGGTAGTGGTTGGTGTAGTGTAGTGGGTCATGGCTGGTATAGTGTAGTGGGAAGTGGTTAGTGTAGTGTAGTGGGTAGTGGTTGGTGTAGTGTAGTGGGTAGTGGTTGGTGTAGTGGGTAGTCGGTGTAGTGTAGTGGGTAGTGGTTGGTGTAGTGTAGTGGGTAGTGGTTGGTTAGTGTAGGGGGTAGTGGTTGGTGTAGTGTTGTGAGTAGTGGTTGGTTAGTGTAGTGGGTAGTGATTGGTGTAGTGGGTAGTCGGTGTAGTGTAGTGGGTAGTGGTTGGTGTCGTATAGTGGGTAGTGGTTGGTTAGTGTAGGGGGTAGTGGTTGGTGTAGTGGGTAATCGGTGTAGTGTAGTGGGTAGTGGTTGGTTAGTGTAGTGGGTAGTGATTGGTGTAGTGGGTAATCGGTGTAGTGTAGTGGGTAGTGGTTGGTTAGTGTAGTGGGTAGTGGTTGGTGTAGTGTTGTGAGTAGTGGTTGGTGTAGTGTTGTGAGTAGTGGTTGGTGTAGTGGGTAGTGGTTGGTGTAGTGTTGTGAGTAGTGGTTGGTGTAGTGTAGTTGGTAGTGGCTTGTGTAGTGTAGTGGGTAGTGGTTGGTGTAGTGTAGTGGGTAGTGGTTGGTTAGTGTGGTGGGTAGTGTTTGGTGTAGTGTAGTGGGTAGTGGTTGGTTAGTGTGGTGGGTAGTGGTTGGTTAGTGTAGTGGGTAACACCTCTGCCTTCTACGCTGTAGACTGGGGTTCAGTCCCGTGCCTTGGTAAGCACCCTGCATTATGCCAATAAGAGACCTTGGGCAAGACTCCTAAGACCACCTTTGCTTACCTGTGTAAAACGTTCATGTTGTAAGTCGCTCTGGATATGACGATCTGCCAAATGCCGTAAATGAGTTGTACAAAAGTGACAAATTTTTGACGATAAGGATAATTCAAAATAGTGCTTTTCTGTTGGTTTTCTAACTGATCTCATTGTTGTCTGGAAGAAACTACAAAGATATTAAGGATCTCTCTTATGTGATGGAACTCTTCGAAACGTCACGCCGGTAGAATAGTTTTGTTGTAGCAATAGTGCTAATGTTAGCTTACCAAATCTGTTGTAGTCATTTCTAACAATGTAGTCCACCTTCATAAGACCACTACAGCAAAGATCGTTGCAATATCTCATCAGGCTGAAGGTAGTTTTGCCAATATTCCCGAAAATCTTGTACAACCTAGCAAAAGTGCACTGTAGAAAGTTATTTGGTGTGGTTTTCGACAACATAGATGGGTCACAATCGGACAGAACACATTCTTGGTTCATCTAAAGGCAACCAGACGCTGGTGTTGTTTCACCAAAAAAAAACCACAAAAAGAAACAATAAATGGCAAAAAGGCAGCACAGGTCAAGGCTGGGAAGGGATACGTTTGCAATGGAGCCCTCATTGAAGTGGCAAAATGCTAGCCTTCTAGGAAAAATGAAAAGTCCGTAGCAGGCAGCGTTCCCAAAAAGTTTAACGTTTAATGTATGCACAACATCCGTTGATGACCTGAGAGTGTTAGTCCATCTTTTGTAGACACTGCCATTATAACAGGCCCATAGGGTGAGATAAACGGCAACCACAGTTGAAACAGAAGGTGAGGGTGGAAAAAAATCCCTCCTTTATTTGCAATTAAACATCATTGCACACAGAAATGTAACAGACAGGGACTCATTGTCTCCCATTTCCAACATTAGTTGAATACAAATCCATGCAAGAGTAGTTAATGTCAAAAATATACTGCGCCTTGAACTGCACATCAGTCGCCTCAAGGAATGTGCTTTGCTCTGAGGCCTGTCCTGCTTCGATGACAGATGCCTGGGAGTACAGGCATTCATCTCCAAGAGACAGGAGCAGGGGTCCAGCCTTGACACCTAAGCCTTTCAGAGGTGCTGTAACATATTTGAGAGATAAGAAAGAGAAAGACAAGAGGATGTTACAAACTAACAAGTTAAGGGTAAAATGGAAGCCAGGCCATCTTACCAGCCATAGCAGGTTTACTGCTCGTGTGGTGAAAGCAATTAAATAAAAACATGAATAAATATTCAGTTCACTTTTCTTGCTGAAAATGGCCCTAGTTGTGCGTGCAAGGGTCCTTTTGGGGTTTGTTGCCTAGGGAGAAATGATACAGAGCCGTATTGCCTGAGGTGGTGAGACCTGGCTTGTGGCTGTCCAAATCGATTCCACTGTTGCTTCTAGGCAACAAACATATTTCTGCATATTCTCATAACGAAAAAGGGATTTTTAACTGAATGTTAAAAGAGAAGTTTAATACTGTCCACTAAGAGGCAGTATGACCACATACATGCTTTTAATTGACTTACCAAAACTCCCCTTTATTGTTAACACTATCATTGTCTTAAATATGTATCATGTCATCATAAATTGAGGCAACACCGTGCAATAGAGGCTTAATCATTCTACATGATTATATTTGTCTTACTATCAATTTTACAAAACAAAAATAGAACACACAGTGAAGTATGAAGGTGGGAGCATCAGGATATGGGGCTGCTTTTCTGGGGTATTACAAGCTATTGAAGGACACAAGAATGGAGCTTACTGGGAATATCAACAGACAAGAAAAGGGAAAAGATGGATGTTTCAACAAGACAATGAGCCCAAACATACAGCCAAAATAACTTAAAACTAGTATATAAAGAGGTGAGGCTGCTTCTCCTGACTTGAATCCCAATAAAAATCATGGGGGATTTTAAAGTTGCACGTCGATCAGAGCGACCCTCGCAATCTTAGGGAACTGAAGACAGTTTACCAAGAGGAATGGGCCAACACTGAACCAAAATTCTGGAAAAGTGAATTACTTCGTACCAAAGACGTAACTGTCGAAAAGAGTTTGCCATTGATGTTGAAACGCCGTTGTTCTCAATTGCTATTCTAGTGTTTCGCGTGAATTGAGAGGGACTGCATTGCGCGATACCTTCAATGTGCTGTGCTTTGTGAAAGATTCACGGTTGAAACACGACGTTGTTTTCCGAGCCACGACATTCAGTCTGATATTTAACGTCTATGTTTCTCCATTCAAACCTCATTTAAATCTCCAGAAACAGAGTGAAGTTATCCCAGCGGTCTGCGGCTCCGTTAGGGGGACGACTGTTCATCTCTTGGCTGATCACATTAAAGTTCTCTAAAGGCCGGCATTGACCCCTTCTGTCTCAATTAGCTGATGTCTTTGCCCTCCTATGATATCGAGTGCTTCCTCCTCTTTATGCATCACCCTGACCTGAAGAGCTGGTGGGCTTCTGTGCTTTTAAATGCTTTGAGAGACTCTCCAGAACAGGGAGAGGCGCCGAGTGTGAGATAAATATAAATGTCAGGAAAGCACAAATTTGGTAGCTTCCCGTCGGTTTAAGTGGGATCAGGAGTTCAGGGGAAACTGTACAAGGATCACAGCCTGTTTTATCGACTTTTTCAAGGTAACTAAGTCATTTTAGCCATCACCTGTAGTTATGTTCGCAAGACCAGAAATTCAGTCCCGAATAAGGAGGCCGCAACAGAAACAGAAATCATGTGACTGAAACCCGAGGATATGCACTGGAAAAATATTAAATAACAAAAACAAAAAGTGTCCGAGTTCTTGTTTACCCTCGTTGGGTTTTCCCCAGCTTGTTTGGTGGTGCATGAAGCTTAGTTGGTGGGGCGCTGCACCTCCGATGACAACAGGCCTCGGTGAAGCGAAGAAACAAAGCAGCATACGTGAACAATGTTTTGAGGTGTTTATAATAGCATGGGAGTCTCTCTTAGGATGAAGAAAACCACCTCGTCTTCCCCAGCTTTCCTTTTTACAGCCTCGAGCTGACAAAGCCTCTTTCTCAGGTTTTAACGTCAGCGCTGCTCTCTCACTCTCTCTCTCTGAGAATGTTTCACTCAGTCAGTCTTAAAGGCTTTTTCCCTCCACTTCTCAATAGGAGGCTTTGCTGTGGACCGGCAACTCTCTTCACATTTTCAGAAAGTTTTAAGCTAATGACTTTTTTTCCCCCGCAGTCTTAGCACTTAACACCTTCCTCCGAAGGTTTAATGCATCTTCCTGACAACACCTTAGAGTTAGCGTTAAATTAAGCACACACACAAACCAATGCGGGGCTCTTCACTGCGTTAAAGTAGTTCCAGAAAGAGAGAGATTGGTAAAGTACAGAAGCTGAGAGTCTTGGGGAAGAAAGAAGTGCGAGCGAAGTTGCTATCAGTGTAATCTTCTACCAGCGGTATCTACCAAGTCCTTCAATATGGGGAAGAAACAGCAATATGCTGATTATTTCCCTTCATATTGTTTCGTGATGCATAAAGTATGACGCCGTTGCACCGGGGAAATACAATCGCGGGAACCTTTCGCCATCGCATCGCTGATAGCCATGAGTTTAATAATTCAGAAAGCATAATTGACTGCAGATAATTTGCGCTTGCTCTCTGTAAATTAAATAATTCATGCTGCTCGGTGGAATGAATTATAGAGAAATTTCCTCCCGAAAAAAATAAAAACACAAAAAAACCACCAGAGACGATGGAACGATTGAAGTCGGTATTGCTTATTTATAACAATTTAATGAACAGTGCAATCTTTAAACAATAACGCTGCTGTTGTCAAAGCATGCCCAGACACATAATACTCGCCACTGTGTGACGACTGGGCAAGATTACATTCACAAAACTTGACCATGCAGAAGTGGCCGCTTTATCAGAAACCCCTCGCTCGTAGCACCACTTTGCTGGAGACGGTAGCTCATCTGTCAGTTCAAGAATCTTCGAGCCCTTCATCAGTGGCCATGTTGGGACCACACAGCCACGCTTAGCTGCATATTTTCGAGAAGTGGCTGAGAATAGACCACCGCCCAAGGTAGTATCTGGACAACAGCAGTCCTGTGGTCAGAAACTGAGGGGGGCTTGACAAACCGTGCAGCAACAGATGGGCTACAGTCTGTCATTGTGCACATACAGCGCTGTGCAGATGCACTTCAGTGAAAACGGCCGTCAAATCTTTCAGCATCTTACAGTTTAAATATCTAAACCTGGTTTAATCACAGTCTAAATATCTAAACCTGGATTAATCACAGTCTAAACGTCTAAACCTGGATTAATCACAGTCTAAATGTCTAGACCTGGATTAATCGCAGTCTAAATGTTTAAACCTGGATTAATCACAGACTAAGTATCTAAAGCTGGATTAATCACAGTCTAAATATCTAAACCTGGATTAATCAGTCTAAACGTCTAAACCTGGATTAATCACAGTCTAAATGTCTAAACCTGGATTAATCACAGTCTAAATATCTAAACCTGGATTAATCACAGTCTAAATGTTTAAACCTGGATTAAGCACAGTCTAATCTAAACCTGGATTAATCACAGTCTAAATATCTAAACCTGGATTAATCACAGTGTAAATGTTTAAACCTGGATTAATCACATTCTAAGTATCTAAACCTGGATTCATCACAGTCTAAATGTCTAAACCTGGATTAATCATAGTCTAAATGTTTAAACCTGGATTAATCACAGTCTAAATATCTAAACCTGGATTAATCACAGTCTAAATATCTAAACCTGGATTAATCACAGTCTAAATGTCTAAACCTGGATTAATCATAGTCTAAATATCTAAACCTGGCTTAATCACAGTCTACATGTCTAAACCTGGATTAGTCAAAGTCTAAATATCTAAACCTGGATTAATCACAGTCTAAATATCTAAACCTGGATTAATCACAGTGTAAATGTTTAAACCTGGATTAATCACAGTCTAAATATCTAAACCTGGATTAGTCACAGTCTAAATATCCAAACCTGGATTAATCACAGTCTAAATATCTAAACCTGGATTAATCACAGTCTAAATGTCTAAACCTGGATTAATCACAGTCTAAATGTCTAAACCTGGATTAATCACAGTCTAAATATCTAAACCTGGATTAATCACAGTCTAAATGTTTAAACCTGGATTAAGCACAGTCTAATCTAAACCTGGATTAATCACAGTCTAAATATCTAAACCTGGTTTAATCACAGTCTAAATGTCTAAACCTGGATTAATCACAGTATAAATGTCTAAACCTGGATTAATCACAGTCTAAATATCTAAACCTGGATTAATCACAGTCTAAATGTTGAAACCTGGATTAAGCACAGTCTAATTATCTAAACCTGGATTAATCACAGTCTAAATATCTAAACCTGGATTAATCACATTCTAAGTATCTAAACCTGGATTAAGCACAGTCTAATTATCTAAACCTGGATTAATTACAGTCTAAATATCTAAACCTGGATTAATCACAGTCTAAATGTCTAAACCTGGATTAATCACAGTCTAAATATCTAAACCTGGATTAATCACAGTCTAAATGTCTAAACCTGGATTAATCACAGTCTAAATATCTAAACCTGGATTAATCACAGTCTAAATGTTGAAACCTGGATTAAGTACAGTCTAATTATCTAAACCTGGATTAATCACAGTCTAAATATCTAAACCTGGATTAATCACAGTGTAAATGTTTAAACCTGGATTAATCACATTCTAAGTATCTAAACCTGGATGAGTCACAGTCTAATTATCTAAACCTGGATTAATCACAGTCTAAATATCTAAACCTGGATTAATCACAGTCTAAATGTCTAAACCTGGATTAATCATAGTCTAAATATCTAAACCTGGATTAATCACAGTCTACGTGTCTAAACCTGGATTAGTCACAGTCTAAATATCTAAACCTGGATTAATCACAGTCGTAAATGTCTAAACCTGGATTAATCACAGTCTAAATGTTTAAACCTGGATTAATCACAGACTAAGTATCTAAAGCTGGATTAATTACAGTCTAAATATCTAAACCTGGATTAATCACAGTCTAAATATCTAAACCTGGATTAATCACAGTCTAAATATCTAAACCTGGATTAATCAGTCTAAATATCTAAACCTGGATTAATCACAGTCTAAATGTCTAAACCTGGATTAATCGCAGTCTAAATGTTTAAACCTGGAATAATCGCAGTCTAAGTATCTAAACCTGGATTAATCATTCTAAATATCTAAACCTGGATTAATCACAGTCTAAATGTATAAATCTGGATTAATCACAGTCTAATTATCTAAACCTGGATTAATCACAGTCTAAATATCTAAACCTGGATTAATCACAGTGTAAATGTTTAAACCTGGATTAATCACATTCTAAGTATCTAAACCTGGATTAATCACAGTCTAAATGTCTAAACCTGGATTAATCGCAGTCTAAATATCTAAACCTGGATTAATCACAGTCTAAATATCTAAACCTGGATTAATCACAGTCTAAGTATCTAAACCAGGAACATTCTTGGCCTGAATATCTAAACCTGGATTAATCATAATCTGAATAACTAAACTCAAGTTAATCACAGCCTGAGTATCTAAAGCTGGATTAATCACATCTTGCGTATTCAAACTTGGATTAATTACAGCTCAAATTTATATATCTGGATTAATCACAGCCTAAGCATATATGATTAATCACAGCCAGAGTATCTAAACCTGGATTAATCACAGCCAGAGTATCTAAACATGGATTAATCACAGCCAGAATACGCTTCAGATCCCAGATCCACTACTTCTTGTCCAACTCTAAACGAAATCATTGTAGAACACCAAAAAAAAAATTTTAATTTCAAGTTTTTTTCGCATCTTCTCCTTTTTTCTGTTTTTTGGTTCCAGATACAAATGTTCTCTTTTAAGACATGATTAACCACTTATTGTTTTCCCTGCACTCGAGCATCTTAGACAGCATAATGGTGCAGTGATAACCCAGAGGTAGTTAGGAGGTCCCTGGCGATCATAGGCCCCTAAGCAGCTGCTTATTTTGCTTATTAGATAGACCCAGCACTGATGGCGCATGCTAATTATTGCCACTTTGCTAAAATGACAATTCCTGGCAATGGTAACATGCCACTGTTATATTACTGGACTAATACTTATATTACTGGACTCGGTCATGACAACTCATGACAGCAAATGGCATCTGTCATGGCATGTTTATGGCATGTGTATGTCAATGTTATGTAGCAGAGTTCAAGTAAAGTGCAACCAAGTCCTCGTGTTATCAGTGTGTTTGTGCCCGAACTGATAGACGGCTCAGTGCGCCTGTCCAGAATGAAATATGGTTTAGTATTCGAGGGGCTGCTATCAAAGTGCAAATTGCTGGTGCTGGTGGTGCTGCGACATGCGTGCGGGCAATATCAAGCTGCATTGGGGTTATACGCCCTCCACTGCTCTTCTGTTTTCCGCACACCTGCAGAGAAGAGATTACAGCTGAATCATCGTCATCACTCTAAACGCTCATCCTCACTCCCTCCATCACCCCGTCCGCCGGCCTACCTGCCAGTCTTTAAACGTCTCAATCTGATCTCCTACTTAGCCTGCTAAGCTAATCAGCTTGTTAAACATGCTTTCTGTGAACTTTTATGTTAATGTCACTGGCTGAATGTCAGTGCTCAAGTATCTAGGAGTTTTATTTAAATCAATATACGTTTATATATTCACCAAAGGTGCGTATGAACAGGATCATAAAGGAGCTGGCGGTGATTGCAAACATGGAAAAGATCTCAATTATACTGAAGATGTGACTTAATGATTGTTAACCACAATTAACTGTAAATCTTTAACTATAATTTCACTGACAAAGTCAGAAACGCTTAACTGCACTGCTCAATCTAGACCATGTTGGCAATTCAGACTGGTTAACATTGGAAAACCAACATTGGGAATTTAATGCGTGGGCTCCCAGAGTAACTCCGGGCCTCTGATTGGCCAATTGTTTTTTGACTGATACAATTACCCTCCACCCACCCATCCACCAATATTTATCTTTTTTTGCCATTCACATCAATAAGAGGTCAGGTTCATAAAAAACAGCAGCTCTGATGGCGATTGCTGGCTGAAGACATTCAATTTAAATGTAAATCAAACTGAGTAACCAGAATTCAACAAATTATGGGATTTTTTGGTTCATTACTAGTTTGCTCCTATAGCCAAGATGCAGTGTTACAGTTAGCCTGACTGCTGTCTTCCTCAGGAACTGATGGGGACATTTCTAACAACATTTCAGCCTAAAAAAACAAGAAAGAAAGAACTGGGAGCTGCTCTGTGGTGTTTTAGTGAGTTAATTCGGTCATTTTTCCCTCATGCTCAAAATAAAGACTATACTCTATAATAGAACTGGGTTGTTTTTGAGATGTTAGTGGTATAAACTCTAAAGTACAAAGCACTGCTATAGCTGATAGGATGTGTTTAACCTCTGCTCAAGTTCAGGATAAGTTTAAATTTTATGCTCTAACATCCTGAACTTTGGTTTTAATGAACCAGTAGTTTTTGAACATCATTGAACGGCCTGAAGACATTTAATATCAGCTCTTCTCAAACTCACAAGCTAAAGGGTGAAATAAGAGATGACTAGATGAATAACGTTAGCTGAGGTGAAAAAGGACTATTCACACGTTAGACCGACTGCCTTTCTGGTTTCAATTTTGCACCCCATACTATGTATAGCTTTCTGGTCAGGTCCAGTGTTCGAATGGAGGGGGTCCTGAGGGGGTCCCTGACCTCCCATAAAGAACATCTAATAAGAGGCAAAACTGGGGGTCGTGGTCCTGTGTTAATTTTTTGACTAAAATGTGAATTTTCTGTTGTAGCTACTGGAAAGAAATGCAGATTTAACAATTTATTTGGTGATCTGCGCATTTTGCCACTTTTAAGCTAGACATCAAAATTGATATAAGAGAACAAAAACAGGAAATATAGCTTCAGGGAGGCTCATGGCACAAAATAACAAACAAAAGATCTTTTAAAAAATTATGAACTAACTAATCTACCTGTCACGATTGGCCCCTCCCAGTCCTGTCCATGTGTTCGTGTTGTGTTTTGGTTTTGTAATCCAGCCCCCTTGTTTAGTGACTCCGCCCCTGATTGTTTCCACCCGTGTTCCCACCTGTCCCTCATTTACTCTGTGATTATTAAAGCCATGTGTTTGCCACTAGTTTCAGTGTGAAAGTAGAGGAGGCAATAGATAGGGCAAGATGGAGCCAGATAAAAGGGAGCAGGCAAGATGGAGGCTCCCTAAAGGGAGCAGCCGAAAGAAGAAGTTTGCCACTAGTTGTTGCTGGTCTTTGTTGTTTGTACATTTTTTGGAAATTTTAAAACGACATAAAATGATTCAACAACTTTTTTCTGTGCAGCATCTAGGTAGATAAGGCCAAGCAAGCTCTGTCATCGGTTAGGACTTCAGGAGCTGAACTGAAGGACTTACACTTTAGACTGACTACCAGAATATTTAGAAAGTGACAGGAAGAAGAAGTGACCAAGAACGTTTTTATTTCCATTAAGTGTCAAGCTCCCCTTGTCCCTGTATCTGCTTTCTTACACAGCGCATTGACTAAATAATAAAACAAAACTGCTTTATTATTTAGTCAATAGTGAAATTCATATGGGGCTTTGTAGCACAGTGGGTCTCAAGCCAGTCCTCAGAGACCCCCAAAACATCCACATTTCATTTTTGTTCCAAATCAACTTACAATACTTACTGGGAGAAAGCAATACTGTGGACCATTTGGGGGTCCCTGAGCCCCGGTTTGAAAACCCCTACTATAGTAAACTGAAAAATCAACTGAAGATAAAAGGTTAAAAGCCCCATTAAGAATGTATTCGTGGAAAACTGCAGAAAAACGCTCATGCTCTCGACATTAGCTTCATCACTGAGGAACTCTGATTAGCGCTAGCTAATCGAAATCAGGTTAACAGCGGTGTGCCCTGCGCTTCCCTTCTGCATTTATCTTGCTTACAAATGAGGTGTTTATCCTCCAATCTAGCTTCTCCTGACCTCTTAACTGGAACACATTTATCAAAACTGATCACGGTCTGATATTCAAAAGCATTGCACTGTAATGAGAGCATCTTATTTTGGCAAAATCTAATGGGAGAAAGAAACAGTGCAGGTGAAACTTGCAATTTTAGGGGGCCAAGCACTCATTCGTTCATATTATCAGAGATGATATGCATGATGCTTGCAGTTGAAATACGAAATAGTATTCGATGGAACCGCTATACCATTTGTGCATTTTAGAGCTGGCACTCTACAAACCTACTAGCACCCTCTACTGGAGAACAGCAGTTTATGTTAGCTAGGAAATGGACCTTCACTATTCAGTATGTTACAAAACTGTTGCTGCTGTTGTTGTGCATTCTAGCCTAAAACATTTAACATGTTTAATTTGCTGTTTTTTGTGTTATGCAGTATTCTGTAGTGCATTATATCCCTCAGCCTCTGCGATTTGGCAGAATTCACAATTTTATAATGCTTATTTTGTTCATCACTCTTCTCTCACCACAATACCAAGCATGTATTATGCAAATACATCATACAACCATTGGGAATACCTGTGGTGTCAACCAATCGTGCTAGCCTAGGCACTAATCTGTAGGCTTATAAATACAATCACGTAGCATTGGTGAGTCTCCAACAATACTGTAAAGAAAACCCTGACTTTATTCAGCACAGAAAGGATGTCAAAGACAAATGTTTTAACTTTTTTCCACAGAGAAGAAGCCAAGCTGAGGTTGTTTCTAGTCAGCCAGACACTTTGCTAACTTTAGCTTGTTGTTCTCCTCATCTGATGAGTCATTGCTGTCATTCTCTCCATCACAGTGATGAAATGAAGAAAGTTACAACAGTTATCTTATTATAGCAAAAGCTGATGGAAGAAAGAGACCATACAGTCAAATTTGCAATGTTTAGGGAGCCAAGCATTTATATGTTGCTATGTCCCTGCTATGTACATGTCCCGCAAATTGAGACGTTGTCCCACATCAAATTGAGACGTTGTCCCGCATTGTTATAGCCTGTCAGACTCCAGTTTTGAAATGTGTTTTTTTTTTATCAAATGGCTGTGTGTGTGGGAAAAGCAGTGAGGGCTGTCATCAGGGGGTGGGGCGGGCTGAATGCAAGAGAAGGGCGCGCCCACCAACGCAAACCAATGCAAATGAGGTCAGAACAGCACCGACATGCAGCACGAGCTATGGAGGACAGGGGGGTAAACACGACTCGATCTAAAAAACGAAAATGCAGCTATAACAGAGACTGGGAAGCTATTTACCCCTGGGTGAAACCAGTGCAAGGTGACTCTTGTAAAGTTTTTTGTGAAGTTTGTTTGAGTCATTTTTCCGTTTCACACGGAGGTGAATACGATGTGAAAAGACACAGACAATGCGAGACTCACAAAACACGTGTAGCTCAAAAGGAGACTTCCCAGTGTCTGCATACGCTCCTGCTAAAACCCAAACTAGATTAAAGCGTAGATAAAGTAACAGCAGCTGAACTAACTAGCGTTTACCACACTGTGAAACCCTCCCTATCATACAGGTCAGAAGACTGCGGTAATAAGCTAACATCGACCATGTTTCCAGACTCTGAGATTGCAAAAAAAATGTCATGTGGTCGTACAAAGGCAGCATCCATAGTTACAGATGTGCTTGCACCTGCCTCTGTGGAGAGTAGAAACGTCTGTTGTTCAAGAACTCACAAGTGATAAAGTCCACACACCATTTTTTTCAGTGGCTTCAGATTCACTGCTAGATGATGCTAGAAGTACATTGTCTGTGTGGGCCCAGCCTGCCTGCAGTTGTTGGTGTGATGGAGAAAACTGAAAGACCTATGATGGACAGAAGTTCAAAAAATCAGCCAGGTGTTCTTCTTGGTGCTGAAAGAGCATTGATTGTGTTATGATAAATGGATGGATAGATGATCATTTAATATATTTTTTGTTTCCTCTTGACCAATTTTGATTTGTATTTCTGGTTTTATTTGTTTTTTTTATTAATTTATGTAATTGCTAATTTTATACCCAGTGGTGCCTTTAGATTAGTAAATGTTTTTTTGTAGTCAATTTACGTGATTCTCGTTTGACTGAGTTTTGTTTTGTGCAGATAAACAGCCTATGCTGCATTATCCAGTACATGGTCAATTTGTTCTACTAGAAAAAAGGACTAATGTGGTGTTTGGGTTGTGCTGGAGTTGTTGTTGCTCTCTGTTGGTCGAGAAAACTGGAAAGCCGTATCCTTTTAAAGCACATTAAAGAACTGTCTGTTCTGTTAAGTTTCTTTCATTTATTTATATATATATATATATATATATATATATATATATATATATATATATATATATATATATATATATATATATATATATATATATATATATATATATATAAACACATTATTATTTGCAGTTTTATGTGCTAAAGGGGCAGAATAGAGATGTTTAATTTAAAGTTATTTTACCCTATTAAACGCTATTTTATCTCGATGCATTAGTGTCCCACATTGTCCCACACAAACATAGTTTGTCCCACATCTTTGTCCCACATCTGGTAAATTGGAATCTGGTCACCCTACCCGCAGGCCTTGCTCCAGGGGTAGGTCCTGGTAACCCTCTACCAGACAGGGTACATGATCTCTTGTGTCCTTTGGTCATGGAGGATTTTGGATCAAATTAATCTGGGTCTTCACTCCAACCTTGTTTACCTTGGGAGATGCGACCAGGAGCATACTGCTCCAGATGGCTTAGCTCTGAAGATACCTAGACCATACAAGCCCTTCTGCCATGGCAAGGCCCCAAACCAGGGAGGAGCCAGTTGAGGTGGTGCCCAACATCTGATCAGAATGCCCCATGGATGCCTTGCGGTGGGGGTTTACCTATGGACAAGACCCTAGGGTGGTCTAGGACCCACTGGTAGGATTATATCTGTAAGTTGGCCTGGGAGCAGCTGGAGGAAGTTGCAGGGGACAGGGTTGTCTGGGATTCTCTGCTCTCCCAACTGCTACCACAACCCTATCTGGACTAAGTGATTAAAGGTGACGATGATGATGATGAATATTTATTATATCAAATTCAAACAGCCCACCCCCAAAAATCTTAAAAAAGCAAAAAATATAAATATAAAATTGTCTTTACTATAGCTTTTTTATTCAAACCCATTCAGTGGTGCTGAGGTCTGGACTCTGGGGTAGTCAGTCCATTGTTCAGCTTCTTTGTTTGTGTCCATCTCCTTTTCTCAGTGAGGTTCTTCTTGATCAGCTACACATCCTTTCAGACCCACAGGGCTGAGTGGTCTTCTCACAGTGGAAGGATGGACAGAAACACCTGTGGATGTTTTCAGATCTGAAGCAGCTTGATTCTCTCCTCTCTCTCAGAGATCAAAGCTATAAGCTTCTGTTTACCTGGTCCAGGTCTTGCACAGGCAGATTATCTTAAATCTGATCTTCTCTAAAATATGTCTTGAAAATGAGTAAGTGGTGTATTTGAACATATTTACATCTGAGATTTTCCACATTGGATTATATCTCAATGTATTTCTGCTTACCCTGGGCAAATTTGCCATCTGTTGATATGACCACACGTGACTCTGTTTGTCAAATGGAGCTGTGGGGAAGGCTGGAGCATTTCTTCTCTGAACTACGCAAAGACACCATAATACAGCGTGTTAAACTTAAAAGTCTCTAAGCTCTTAAGATGCTGAGTCACACTCGGTAAAGCCCTTATGTGTGGGGGGAAGCCACGAAATGTATCATATCTCTTAGAAAATGTAATAACTCCTCCAAATTGTGCCACTCAGAAGTAATCCTCAGCCACCATGGTCTCCCAAGTGCAGACTCGCAGGAATTAGCATGAGCCAACTCGGATGAAAAGTTCTAAATGGGTCAGGTCAGGTCGGGTTTAGCAACCAGAGTTTTTATTTTTACAGTATTGTTTGTACAAAACGTGACTCTCATCATAAGTCCTGCAAATTCTTTGTGAGGTCCATGAGTCTCAGCTGAATGAAATTTCATGAGAAAAGGCTTAGGATTAGAAGATGATCATCTTCATCTACTTTTTACCTTCAATTTCAAAATAAATATAACCTTATGGAAAGCACTGCTAATAGGCCTACCTTACCAGGTTTGCCCAAAGCAGGCCTGTAAGAACATTTTGATTTGGCCCATCAGAAAGTTCTCCCGACCTCAATTACTCTTTCAATTAGGCTACAAATAATATTTTTATAAGGGATGCACAGAAATCATGACCACCAAATTTTTGTTTGGAAGTGGTCACGTGGTACTATGGTTTATGATCAAAAGAGCAAAAAAGGCTGAACATTTAGGCCAAGAGCAAAAAATGAAGTAGGTCTGCAAGAAGCACATTATATGAACAAAAGATTAAACAGCTCTGCAAATCCAGCACATCATATCAATGGAGATAATTCAGAAAATGAGAGATATTACACAAAAGACTGACGTGGAGTGCCTTCCTGGTGATAAAATCGCTGTAATGCACAGCCTCAGGTGGCTTATTGCTTTTACGAAACAGTGTCCAACATATAATATGAGGAAAAATAAACACAATTTTGCAGAAAATAATTGGTGATCATTAATAATAAATGATATAAACAAGTATTCCATCAAGAAATGTTCTTTTAAAGTGTTATACCTGCCAAGCAACCATGAACCACTGAATAAAAGAACATTTAGTCATTTCATGATTTTTTAACTTTTTGTCATGTAACAATGAACATGTGGAAAAACAGCACTGTTTCATGCAGAAACCTTCACTTTATCAGTACGTGTTGGACACCAAATCAGCACCGCAAGTCTTATTTAGCACCCATCCAACCATTTTCTCATGATGGGGCTGAATCTCTAATGGCTCCCTGCTGCCTACACAGTGCACCACGCTGGAATTTAAATACTGGGTCCTGCAGATCAACAGAGCAAAATACAGGTAAGAAAGTCATTTGTGACTCAGACACATCCACACTAGATAAACGATGCACTATTTGGCTGCAGAGGTAGGGTTTCTTATCATTTATAGGTAGCACATGATTTAGGGAGTACAGAGTTGTGTGGGTTTTTGTCACGACTTCTGACAAACGCAGACATTTGAAGTGTGAAAGTGACCAATTCATGTGACATCTGTAGACTTTTATATTAGTTTTACAGTTAATCATATTGTATTGACCTTTATTTCAAGTTGTTAGTTAAGAACATAAGGTGTAACCCCTGAATTTAATCAAAAAAAGGGGTTCTTACTTCATGCGAGCAGCATGAGAGCCAAATATAATTAACAGCACAGGGTATTTTTTTGCCGTGGCAAAGCAAAACACAGTTCAGATGCTGTGAGGCAGTTATAGATGTGTTTATAACCTCAGCCCATAACCTAATCCTAACCCTCAGGCTGGCCCTAGTCATAACCTATACCTTAACCTCAGCCCAAAACTTAATCCTAACCCTCACCCTGGCCCTAATCCTAATCCTCACCTTAACCTCAACCCAAAACCTAATCCTAACCCTCACCTTAACCTCAACCCAGAACCTAATCCTAACCCTCACCCTGGCCCTAATCCTAATCCTCACCTTAACCTCAACCCAAAACCTAATCCTAACCCTCACCTTAACCTCAACCCAGAACCTAATCCTAACCTTCACCCTGGCCCCAATCCTATCCCTATCCTATCTTAACTTCAACAGTTTTCTCAGTCACACAGATTAACTGGGACAGGGCTGGCTCTCTGTCTGTGAAATGTTGTGACGTTGTGTTGGAGCTGCTAGCAAGCAATGATGGGTGACGTTGACATTTCTCCACATGCTGAGATCAACTGGACAGCAGTTTTGACATCAAAAACTACCACAATAAAAAAACTTATAAAATTGAACTTTTATTAAAAATTTGAGTACAAAGACAAAAATTCATTTCACTACCAGATTTTTAAAATAATCTCCTTAGAATTTGGTAAGAATCTGTTAATTGGAGCCAAAAATTGCATAGCTCAACTGATGGACCTCAAAAACTTGCAGACATTGAGTTCTATGGGTGCCGTGAATGGGTTAAGCTAGTGGACGCACTAAACGAGTATCTACTAGTTGCAACTTATGATGAAACTCTTTCATTCTGTGAAGTTTTGGGAACTTCACAAGCACCTTTTGCTCCCTGACTGGCTCCACTTTTCATGTCCAGAGCGGTTGACATGAAAACTGAACCCATCTAGCATTGACCTCAGAATGAGGAAAAGCACCCTCCAGATCAAAAAGTAGCCTCATTTACTGACAGCAAAATGACTTCTTTCCACTTTGGATGTCACGAATACACTTTGAAAACCTGGACGCCTTAGCAGTTAGCAAACGTTTAGAAGTCTTGGAGCCTCATATACCTCAAAGTGAACCTGCTGTAGAGCCTGACTATTTCAGAAAATGACCAAACACAGCTTTAAAGAGTGGACAGTGTGTCTAGGGTGACCGACAGCATGGCATTACACTGAAATGCATTTCATCTCAAAAAGAGTGCTTGGAGTGAGGAACACGGAGCTTAAACTCAACATATGTATCTCCATTCACTATGAAACAAAGTTCAGTATAATTGGAATTGACTTATACATGCTCCACTCATGAATACAGACCTGTCATCACTACTGTTCATTTACAGAATGTTTGACAAAAATCCTATTTAACAAAAAGAGAAGCTTTGTCTAAAATCAGCATGTCAAAACATCTATATTTACAGGGCACTACTTGCTCAATTATGTTTAGTTTGTATGCATTAGAAAGGACACAATATTAGGATGGTTGGTATAGTGTTGTGGTTGTATAGTGTAGTGGATAACACCTCTGCCTTCTAAGCTGTAGACTAGGGTTCAATCCCCCATCCACCCAGGCAGGCACCCTACTCTATACCAATAAGAGTCCTTGGGCAAGACTCCTAACACTACCTTGGCCTACCTGTGTAAAATGATCAAATTGTAAGTCTGCCAAATGCTGTAAATGTAAATTAGGACAGATGGGACATTTGTAGAGGCCTAGTGATTAGCTCAACCTGTTTTACATGTACACCCATGACACAATACTTCACAAATCCTTTCCCCTTTTTGTGTTTGTTATTGTTTTCTTCTTTGAGTTCACGGTCATAATGTGGCTTGATTTTACTGAAGTAGCTTAAGGAAACAAATTGGTGCATTTTCAGTTTTTTTGCTATAATGTTGGCATGTGGATGATTCCATGGACTTGGACTTTATTTGTTTATTTGCTTGTTAAAACAAATAGCTAATCAGCCAATCACACGGCAGCAACTCATGGCATTTAGGCATGTAGAGGTGGTCAAGACAACTTGCTGAAGTGCAGCCCGAGCATCAGAACGGGGAAGAAGGGATTTAAGGGACTTTGAACGTGCCGTGGTTGTTGGTGCCAGACGGGCTGGTCTGAGTATTTCAAAAACTGCTGATCTACTGGGATTTTCACACACAACTATCTCACCTTTACAGAGAATGGTCTGAAAAAGAGGAAATATCCAGTGAGCGGTCAATTGTGTGGACAAAAAAGCCTTGTTGATGTGAGAGGTCAGAGGAGAATGGGCAGACTGGTTCCAGATGATAGAAAGGCAACAGGAATTCAAATAACCAACCAAAAGCTCTGAGGAACGTTTCCAACACCTTGTTGAAAGTGTGCCACGAAGAATTAAGGCAGTTCTGAAGGCAAAAGGGGGTCCAGCCTTTTACTAGCAAAGTGTACCTAATAAAGTGGCCGGTGAGTGTAAGTCAAATCCATGTAAGAGTAACTTCAACCACTCTTCTATAGCGAGCATTGTACACTCACATTAACTCAGCTGGCAGCATTAAGACACATGAAGGTGTTAAACTTTCAGCTTCAAAAATTGCATCCCTGAAAGACTGAATGACCGAAACAGCTGCACCCCATGAACCCTAACAGTGTGACATTTCACACACAAATGAAAGAAACATGTTTCAAATGAATAACACACTAAAAACATATGCACATCCTGCAGCCAAAAGTATGTAGACACATCTCCTAATTATTGAATTCTGGCGTTTCAGCCACACCCATTTCTAATGAGTGTAAAATCAAGCACATAGCCACGCAGTGTCCATAGACAATAACTGACAGTAGTCACAATGAGTCACATTGGGGAACTCAGTGACTTTAAATATAGCACTGTAATAGGATGCCACCTTTACCACTGGTCAGTCTGAGAAATTACTGGACTCTGGGACAGTGGAAACTTGTTCTATGGTGTGAAGAATTACATATGAATCTCAGGTTGATGGATGTCTTTAAAATGCTACCACCAGAATGCTTAGTGATAGCAGTAAAGTTTGGTGGGGGAGGGATAATGGGCAGGGGTTTTTCAGGGTTTGGGCCCCTTAGTTCCAGTGAAAGGTGATGTTAATGCTACAGCACACAAATTCATTATACACAATTACCTTAACTTTATGGCACAGTTTGGGGAAGACCTATTCCTGTTCCAGCATGGCGGTGCCCTTGTGCACAGTGTGAAATCTGTAAAGACATAGTTTGACAAGTCTGGTGTGGAGGAACTGCGGTGGCCTGCACAGAGCCCTGGAACATCATTTGCCCACCAGACCATCTCATCTAACTTCATCTTTTGACTGAATGGGCACAAATCCCTACAGACACAGTCGAAAAGCTTGTTAAATGTTTCACAAACAGCAGCCAACGTCATACTGATGTCCATGCTTTTGAAATGGGATGTCCAACAAATTCATAAGTGCGATGGGCATGTGTCCACATCCTTTTAGCCGTGGAGAGTATTTTGATGAAAACTGAGGTGTGTGTGTGTGTGTGTGTGTGTGTGTGTGTGTGTGTGTGTGTGTGTGTGTGCGCTTCTCTTTAGACTCAATGGGATTTTTACCAGCATTCTGTAAAATCGTTTCACCTACCATCAGCAGCTTTCTAAGAACATATTGGTAGATGGGGCATATATAGGTAAACTCTAGTTCATCAGTAGAGAGTGTGGAACTTGAACCTGTACTCCAGTCTTCTCTGAAACCTCCAGCAGGCTTTAATTGAATGTATGTGTTAATCCAGGGGGAAATCAGGCCAGATTCGGAAGCTCCAGATGCTGTCTTTCAGCTTGGTTGAGGAGAGGAAGAACAAACAAGTCATTCCTCTTTTCCCTGGGCACTCAGTCGCATCTTAATCATCTCTCTCTCTTTCTCTTTAATAATAATGGAGATGAGCTACAATGATCTCACACTGGCAAAAAAACATCACTCAGACTCTGTGTCTCCAACGGCCTTATCTCTATGTACGTATTTACGGTGAGGACTGTTTTTGTAATTTAGCATAATTGCAGTGCATATATTCACCTCACATTTACACACCGTATCTTTTACCTTTGCACTGTGAACACTGCTGATAGTGTTTACAGGAAAAAAGCCATTGTTGGCAGTTACAGCTTTAAGATCATCCATCCATCCATCCATCCATCCATCCATCCATCCATCCATCCATCCATCCATCCATCATCTTCCACTTCTCCGGGGTTCAGGTCGCGGGGGCAGCATCCTGAGCAATGAAGCCCAGACCTCCCTATCCCCAGCCACTTCCACTGGCAATATAGTCACGCCAGCGTGTCCTGGGTCTTCCCTGGGGTCTCCTCCCCGGTGGACTTGCCTGTGACACCTCCCAAGGGAGGCGTCCAGGAGGCATCTTAACCAGATGCCCGAACCACCTCAACTGGCTCCTCTCGACGTGAAGAAGCAGCGGCTCTACTCTGAGTCCCTCCCGGATGACCGAACTTCTCACCCTATCTCTAAGGGAGAGTCCAGCCACCCTGCGGAGGAAACTCATTTCAGCCGCTTGTATTCGCGATCTCGTTCTTTCGGTCATTACCCAAAGCTCATAACCATAGGTGAGGGTGGGAACGTAGATCGACCAGTAAATCGAGAGCCTTGCCTTATGGCTCAGCTCTTTCTTTACCACAACAGACCGGTAAAGAGCCCGCATCACTGCTGATCCAGCACCAATCTGCCTGTCAATCTCCCGCTCCCTTGTACCATCACTCGTGAACAAGACCCCGAGATACTTGAACTCCTCCACTTGAGGCAAGAGCTCATCCCCGACCCAGAGAGGGCTCTCCACCCTTTCCCGCGTGAGAACCATGGCCTCGAATTTGGAGGTACTGATCCTCATCCCGGCCGCTTCACACTCGGCTGCAAACCGATCCAGTGAAAGCTGAAGTACACGGCCTGATGTCCCCAATAGGACCACATCATCTGCAAACAGCAGCAATGTGACCCTGAGGTCACCAAACCGGACACCCTCCATCCCCTGACTGCGCCTAGAAATTCTATCCATAAAAATTATGAATAGAATCTGTGACAAAGGGCAGCCCTGACGGAGTCCAACTCTCACTGGGAAAAAGTCTGACTTACTGCCGGCCATGCGAACCAAACTCCTGCTTTGTTTGTACAGGGCCTGAATGGCTCGTAGCAAAGAGCCATGTACCCCGTACTCCCGAAGCACCTCCCACAGAATACCCCGGGTAACACTGTCGAATGCCTTCTCCAAATCCACAAAGCACATGTGGACTGGTTGGGCAAACTCCCATGAACCCTCCAGAATCTTGGAGAGGGTAAAGAGTTGGTCCAGTGTTCCACGACCAGGGCGGAACCCGCACTGCTCCTCCTGAATCCGAGGTTCGACTATAAGCCGGACTCTCTTCTCCAGTACCCTTGCATAGACCTTGCCAGGGAGGCTGAGGAGTGTGATTCCCCTGTAGTTGGAACACACTCTCCGGTCACCCTTTTTAAAAAGTGGCACCACCACCCCAGTCTGCCAATCCAGTGGCACCACCCCCGATGTCCACGCAATGTTGAAAAGGCGTGTCAGCCAAGACAGCCCCACAACATCCAGAGCCTTGAAGAACTCGGGACGGATCTCATCCACCCCTGCAGCCCTGCCGCCAAGGAGCTTTTTAACTACCTTAGCGACTTCGGCCTCAGTAATGGACAAGCCTATTCCCGTGTCCCCAGACTCTGCCTCCTCACTGGAGAATGTGTTGGTGGGATTGAGAAGGTCCTCAAAGTATTCCTTCCACCGCCCAATGACGTCTTCAGTCGAAGTCAGCAACACACACACTAGTGGCACACTGCTTTCCCCTTCTGAGTCGCCTGACGGTTTGCCAGAATCTTTTCGGAGCCGACTTACTCACTTTCCAAGGCCTCACCGAACTCTTCCCACACCCGGGTTTTTGCCTTGGCAACGACTGAAGCCGCAGATCGCTTGGCCTGTCGATACCAGCCAGCTGACTCTGGTGTCCTACAGGCCAACCTTGTCCGGTAGGACTCCTTCTTCAGCTTGACGGCATCTCTCACCTGGGGTGTCCACCACCGGGTTCGAGGATTACCGCCCCGACAGGCACCAACTACCTTGCGACCACAGCTACAGTCAGCCGCTTCAACAATGGAGGAGTGGAACATGGCCCATTCTGAGTCAATGTCCCCCACCTCCCCCGATATCTGGTCAAAGTTCTGACGGAGGTGTGAGTTGAAGATCAATCTGACAGGTTCTTCTGCCAGACGTTCCCAGCAAACCCTCACTATACGTTTGGGTTTGCCTGGTCTGACTGGCATCTTCCCCCACCACCTGATCCAACTCACCACCAGGTGGTGATCAGTTGACAGCTCAGCTCATCTCTTTACCCGAGTGTCCAGTACACATGGCCGCAAGTCCGCTGACACGACTACAAAGTCAATCATTGAACTGCGGCCTAGGGTGTCCTGGTGCCATGTGCACTCATGGATATCCTTGTGTTCAAACATGGTGTTCATTATGATCAAACTGTGGTTTGCACAGAAGTCCAAAAACTGAACACCACTCGGGTTCAGATAAGAGAGGCCATTCCTCCCAATCACACCCCTCCAGGTCTTACTGTCGTTGCCCACATGAGCGTTGAAGTCCCCCAGTAGGACAATCGAGTCTCCAGGAGGAGCACTTTCAAGCACCCCTTCCAAGGACTCTATGAAGGCTGGGTATTCTGAACTGCTGTTCGGTGCATAAGCACAGACAACAGTCAGGACCCGTTCCCCAACCCGAAGGCGTAGGGAAGCTACCCTCTCGTCCACCGGGGAAAACCCCAACATACAGGCGCCGGGTCGAGGGGCTATGAGAAAGCCCACACCTGCCCGCCGCCTATCACTATGGGCAACTCCAGAAAAGAAAAAAGTCCAGCCCCTCTCAAGGAGATTGGACCCAGAGCCCAAGCTGTGTGTTGAGGTGAGCCCGACTATATCTAGCTGGTATCTCTCAACCTCGCGCACCAACTCAGGCTCCTTCCCCGCCAGTAAGGTAACATTCCAAGTTCCAAAAGCCAGTTTCAGCAACCGAGGATCAGAACGCCAAGGTCCATGCCTTCGGACACTGCCCGATCCACAATGCACCGCACCCCTACTACTGCCCCTCCCATCAATGGTGGGTCGATGGGAGGGGGGACTCATGTAGCTCCTTCGGGCTGGGCCCGGCCGGGCACCATGAGTGAATGCCCGGCCACCAGACGCTCGCTGGCGAGCCCCTCCCCCAGGCCTGGCTCCAGGGTGGGGCCCCGGTAACCCTGATCCGGGCAGGGTACACAAGTCCTGCTTTGTTGTCCTCATAGGGGTGGTTATGGATCACACTTTGTCTGGCCTGTCACCTAGGACCAGTTTGCCATGGGAGACCCTACCAGGAGCTTTTGCTCCAGACAACATAGCTTCAAGCACACAAACCTCTCCACCACGATAAGGTGGTGATCCATGGAGAGGCTTTAAGATCAATCTATGGTAAAAAGTACTTGGCTTTCCAGTTCAGTTTCAGTCCATCTTTAGATGGATTTCAAAATCAGTGAGGATATTTTCAGGTTGAAGTCAGGATATTTGCCATTTTTACAACCAGTCTTCAGTTATTTCGGTTGTATGTTTGGGGTCATTGTCTTGTTGAAACGTCTATCTTCTGCCCTTTCTTGGCAAATGAGATTACTTTCTCTTCTAAAATCTTCATCGTTCCAATCACGTTTCCTTCAGTGACCTATTTGCCAAGAAGCAGCTCCATATCTTGATGCTCCCACCACCATATGTCACTGTGCGCATGATGTGCTCTCTCCCATATAAGCTGAATTGCCACCTAAGATTTCTATTTGTGGTTTGTCTTATTCATGAACTTTCAAGTTGCAGTATTACTGACAGGTGTCAGGTGTAATACCCATCCTCGCCATCAGAGGTCAGCCTCACCTGAATACTGACATACTCCCTAGTTGCACTCTGACCCTTCACCTGCAGCTCATTTACCTGCCTATTTAAGGCTCAGTGCCAAGTGTTGCTAGTTTATCCTGCA
Organism: Pygocentrus nattereri; assembly: GCF_015220715.1. NCBI lineage: Eukaryota > Metazoa > Chordata > Actinopteri > Characiformes > Serrasalmidae > Pygocentrus > Pygocentrus nattereri. Next base: position 6,907,079 of record NC_051232.1, read on the forward strand.
CACCAAGCCTTGTTTCCTCACTGTTGATGGCCTTGCCCCGCCTTGCCCCGCCTTGCCCCACCTTGCCCCTTTTCTTTGCTCTTGGCCTCTTTAGGCTTTTGGATCTCCCTTTAGTGCTTGTGCTGGTTTTGAACTTTTCTAGTTTTTTGACTCTGATTGGTTTTTGTGTTTTGGAGTAAACAGGATTATGGATTCTAATCAGTCTGGAGAGTCTTCCTTACAGCAGAAATGTTTTAATGTCTTTTTCCATTTGTTTAATTATGTTGTTGCTGAGAACTTTAGGAAGCTTTTACTTTTACCATGACTGCCACTTTTTTTCCGTGAAATCTTAGGTACAGGTCGAAAAAGAACACATTATTTTTTGCAGAATTAATACGTAGCACTTGATTCATTTTTATGTTTAAAGCTTTATTTTATGTTATCAATGGAACTAATAAGAAGCAAAACAAATTCCTAATACTTGTTTCCCCTCACTGTGTATATTAAAACCTGAATAAAGCCAGTACAATATGCCTGATATCAAGCAGTTAGACAAGCTGCAATTAGGCTCAGTGTAAGAGCTTTGGGGACAGACTGCTCCAAGGTCGCCTGATGCTCCATTACAGCTCCATTAGCGTCGATAATGCCAGAGTATTTGTTCCAGGCTTAACACATGTAAATGCTAAATTACAGTTTGTCTCTGTTGATAGTGATCGGGCTGGATATGTGTGTGTAATTAAAGAGTGCAAATCACCTCCCATCAGCCAGTATCTGATGCAAGTCAGACGGAATCATGCTGTGTATGTTTTTCCTCTGCTGTAGCTCTAAATTGCAGATTAAGCAGCAAATGGAAAATCGCATTTGTTCTCAATACTACTAAAGTGTGTGTGTGTGTGTGTGTGTGGGGCATACAGCACTGTGTGAAAGTTTTAGGCATCTAAGCAAATTGTTGAACAATTTATCTCAGCAGTGAGTTTATCACAATATACACTCACTGACCACTTTATTAGGTACTGCTAGTAAAAGGCTGGACCCCCTTTTGCCTTCAGAACTGCCTTCATTCTTCGTGGCACACTTTCAACAAGGTGTTGGAAACGTACCTCAGAGATTTTGGTTGGTTATTTGAGTTCCTGTTGCCTTTCTATCATCTGGAACCAGTCTGCCCGTTCTCCTCTGACCTCTCACATCAACAAGGCATTTTTGTCCACACAACTGACCGCTCACTGGATATTTCCTCTTTTTCGGACCGTTCTCTGTAAGCCCTAGAGATGGTTGTGCGTGAAAATCCCAGTAGATCAGCAGTTTCTGAAATACTCAGACCAGCCCGTCTGGCACCAACAACCACGCCACGTTCAAAGTCCCTTAAATCCCCTTTCTTCCCCGTTCTGATGCTCGGTCTGCACTTCAGCAAGTTGTCTTGACCACCTCTACATGCCTAAATGCAGTGAGTTGCTGCCGTGTGATTGGCTGATTAGCTATTTGTGTTAACAAGCAAATAAATGGCTCATGAGTATACATTAAAACTAAGTCGTATTCATAATTCAAATAAACAGAAAAACAATAAAAAGTAACAAGAATTTCTCGGGTCCATATTTTTCCTCGACACCTTCACAGCCGCCACAGAGACTCGTTAGTATCATCAATTACATCATGAGCTCAATTTACTGAGCACTGATTGGTCAAACCAGGAGCTGCTTTTTAACTACATATAATACTGGGCTTCCTCGAGGAGATGCTTGGAGATGGGTAAACAAACACACCAACATCCATAAATATAATCATTATTAATTAATATTCTATAAACTTTGTTAATTTAAACATTATTACTTTTCTCAGCAAATCAACACAAACTACACAAATAAATAGATTTTGAAAATGTCTCGGGTGCCTCAGACTTTCACTCAGTACTGTGTATGAGAGGATGCACTTCATCAGAAAGTACTTATCACTTTCAGTAATTCAGTGACATTTTTCTAAGGTTTAATTAACTACGCAAACAAATGCAAATAATTGCAAGTATTTTAATTGGTCTGCTTCTGGGTCCTGGGTTGGCCGCTTGAGTGAAGCTACACCACAGCTGTGAGGTCACTCTACCACGCAGCTGTGAGGGGTCCAATGGCCGGCTGCTTCGGTCGCTCTACCACGCAGCTGTGAGGGGTCCTAGGCCGGCTGCTTCGGTCGCTCTACCACGCAGCTGTGAGGGGTCCTAGGCCGGCTGCTTCGGTCGCTCTACCACGCAGCTGTGAGGGGCCCTAGGCCGGCTGCTTCGGTCGCTCTACCACGCAGCTGTGAGGGGTCCTAGGCTGGCTGCTTCGGTCACACTACACTGCAAATATGAGAATTCCTGGATCGGACACTTCAGGGGTACTGTACTGCAGATACGTGGCATTCTGGGCCATCTGCTTAAGCAACGCTACACACACAGCTCTACTAAGTCTGATGTACATAAAACTGAATATATCCCACATGTTACTCAACTTTAAGTTAAGGGAACTTTTGATGATTTCGTTTACTCAGATGACATTTTTTAAGTTGAATCAACTTACTGCACTTTACCCTGTTGCTACTGGCAGCTTTGAAACAGGCAAATTCAAAAACTGAAATAAAAAAAACTGGCCAAAATCAATTATTTTACTTAATTACTTATTAAAAGCATTTGTGTCTTAATGAAATGTTTTCAGTGGTGACTGGTCGGGACTGCAGGTAAGCCAAACTAGCGCCCAGACTCTTTTACTACACAGCCATGTTGTTGAAACACAGGCAGAATGTGGTTTGACATCGTCTTGCTGAAATAATCAAGGCCTTCCCTGAAAAAGACGTCATCTGGATGGCAGCATATGTCGACAAAGTGTGTTTGTGTATATATACAGTATATCATATCATATTTAGCATTAATGAAACCTTCACAGATGAGCACATTGCTCAATCCGTGTACACTAATGCTCCCCTATATGATCATGAATACTGGCTTTTGAACTGTTTGCTGATAACAAGCCGGATAGCCTGTCTCCTCTTTAACCAGAGGATGCAACATCCATGATTTCCAAAAAGAATTTGACAAAGAGACAGAGAAAGATAGAGATAGTGAGAGAGAGAGAGAGAGAGAGAAAGAGAGAGACAGCGAGAGAGAGAGAGAGACTCTTCTATGTCTCCTGTCAGCTCTTATCTGCCTTTGATGTTCAGCATCTGTATGCGAGGATGAGAATCTCCTTTGTCCATGTTTTGGATTCATTTCCGTGTGAAGGTCATCTCTAAAAGCTTTCTCAGACACTCACTGACCACATGTCCACACCTGAGACTCCATATATACAAACTACAAAAGCTTCATGTTAATTACACCACAAAACTGAAGCTTTATGTACCAAAAACAGCCATAATTCATGTTTACGTGACCGGTTTCCATCCTCTCTTTATCCTTACTAATAAAGGGGAATTCCACCCTGAACATCACCAGAGTCGTTCAGAGTGGGTTTGGTGTGAAATGGCTCAGGTTTCTTTACAGTGTTCATGATAGGAACCAGACGTCGCCAGACGACTACAACACAAATATAGACACTTTATTTACCATCCAGAACCACCAGTGAAAGTTTTCTGAGTTCATATGGAGTGTTGATGATGGGGAAAACTGGATAAAATAGGCAACTACTAGTCCTGTCAGTGTTCTTCATGTATATCTCCACTATGAATGTATTAAATAATATACATTTAAGGCCTAAATCTTCTCAAAAAGAGTGCAAAGCAGTCGATCAGCCAAGACATGTTTGGTGTCTGAAGTTTGCTCCTTTACTTGGACACTGAAGCTAAAAGCCTAATGCAGCTTACATGTAATAGAAGCTTATATGGACCAATTACCATTGTAAAAATTACATAACATCATACAGTCGCCTCAAATCATGTGGAGATCCAGTCACAAAATAGTTTGACATGTTATTTGTAGTGTAATATAATATTGTGTAGCATAGCAAGGTACCCCTCAGGCTCATTGCTTTGACAGAATTCATGATTTTATATCCTCTCTATGTGTTTGTTCATCTGCGTCCTCTCACTACAAAACCCAGCATGCACTGCAAATACATCCTACAACCATTAGGAATCTCAACCGCTGTAGTTTTGAAAGTTTTGAAGTGAAGTTTTTCTCTTTCTTGATTGACATAGGATTTCAGCTGCTCGACAGTTCAAAGTCTCGAATGCTTTCCAGTGGTGACAGGTCTGGACTGCAGTCAGGTCAGTTTAGCACCTGGACTCTTTAGTACAGAGCCATGTGGTTTTACACTGTCTTACTGAAATAATCGAGGCCTTCCATGAAAAAGATGTTGTCTGGATGGCAGCATATGTTGCTAAAACCTGCATATCATTCAGCATTAATGGTGCCTTCACAGATGTGCACGTCACCCATGCCATGTGCACCAATGACCGCCTAAACCATTATGAATACTGGCTTTAGCCCGGAGGACACAGTGTCCATGATTTCCACAAAGAATTTCAAAACCTCAGTCCATTTTAAATGAGCTCTGGCCCAGAGAAGGTGGCAGCATTTCTGGATCCTGTTTTTATAGTTTCTTTGCATTTTGGAGTTTTAACTTTCATTTGTGGATTCAGTGATGAACTGTTTTCACAGATAGTGATTTTCAGAAGTGTTTCTGAGCCCATGCAGTGATTTCCACTACAGAATCATATGTTTTTAATGCAGTGCCGCCTGAGGGCCCAAAGATCACAGCCAGACAATACTGGTTTTTGGCCTCGTCATTTACACAGATTTCTACAGATTATCTGAATCGTTTAATGATATTACCATAGATGATGATGATGATGATGATGATGATGATGATGATGATGATAATCTCCAATTCTTTGTTAATGTACATCAATATGTTGCTGCTGTCAAAACAAAACGTTGTATCTCCATTTTAGTCGTTTTTCAGTTTTTGACAACCTTTTAATATGCCTCTTTAAACTGTGTAAATTTCATGATGATTGGACCAAAAGAAATGGCCCAAAAGGACTTAGACAAACTTCTGGTTCCATTGACTTACATTTAAAGTAGAGTAGGTTTTTTCCTTCTCCTGTAAAGTTACCATTCTGGAGATACAAGGTTTTCTTCCGACAACAGCAATATGGTTTTCTTGAATTGTTGCACTATTTGCCCATGCAGTCCTTCACAGAGTGGTGAACCCCCTCTTCACCTTTACTTCTGAAAGTCTCCGCCTCTCTGGCATGTTCTTTTTATACCCAGTCATGTTACTGATTTGTCGCAAATCAACCAAATTAGTTGCGAGTGTAACACGGGGGAGCGATGATGAGGCAGACGCACACTGAGAAGAGCGAGGTTTATTAGGGGCAAATCCAAAGCCAGAGTCAAGACGGTCCAGGGTCAAAGAGCCAGCACGGAGAGATCAGAGTACAGACATAATAAACAGAAATACTGAACTACACATCAAACAATTCAAACACTTCAAACAATACATACAAAGACCGGCACCTAAGAGGGGAAAACACAGGGCTTACATACAGCAGAGATAACGAGGGACAACAAGACACAGGTGGTTACAATCAGGGGCAGGGTCTGGAAACAAGGGAAGAAACCAATGAAAACAAAAGCACATGGACAGGACTAGAAGGTAAACACAAGCACACGGAGGACTGGGAGGGGCCAATCATGACAGCGAGATGTTCCACTAACTGTTTTTTTAGTATTACACAATTTTACCAGCCTTTGTTGCCCCTGTCCCAACTTTTTTGAAATGTGTTGCTGGCATCAAATTCAAAATGAGCTTGTACTTAAAAAAACAACAAAAAAACAATAAAATTTCAGTTTAAACATTTGATATAATTTCTTTTTACTATTTTCAATTAAAAATAAGTAATAATAATCATATTAAATGATTTTAACATTTAACATTGCATTCTGTTTGTATTTACGTCCCAAGTTTTTTTTAAGTTTATTTACATGATTTTGATGGTATGACTGTTTATATTTGGTCTATTTCATAGATAAGTCTGTCCTATAGTGTCATACAGCCATGAAGTATTAATTGAAAATTCAACTTGTAGTTTAATTGTGCCCTAAATAAACTTGTAAGCTGTACATTTACTATAGATCTCATCAACAGAAGCACCTTCAGTGTCAGTAATCTGAGCAGGAGCGGTCAACTCTGGACAGCGTGTCGACAGTGGTCTCTGTGTTTGGCTGTTTAAAACATGAGAGTGGACGCTGCCCTTCCATTAAACTCACTGACCTTCTCTGTCATTCTCCTTCACAATGAAACCGAGCTTCTAATTGCAGTGCGGCTGGCGCTGACCTTTGCGTGAAGGCTTTTCATTCCACTGCGTGTGTGTGTGTGTGTGTGTGTGTGTGTGGGATGCTAAGCCAGCAGTAAGAAATGAGATCACTTCAGAGGGCGTTATGTTTCACACTCAGACTGTGGGTCTTAAACATTTTGCGAAAGCTCCAGCTAAATGGAAGAATTCATATAATTCACATACATAAGGATGAATGCTAGAAGTGGAGCCTTCAGAGCTGACCTGGGATCTGCCTGAATGACCACAGCCCTCACTATGGGCGCTATATTAGAGGCCTCAGGCTGAACAGGGAACTGTAGTAAAGGCCTCGGCGAAGGTGCTAATGAAATCCTTCTTGATTAGCATGGACCGAAAGTACAGCGCATAATCACAGGATTCAGGGCCAAGCGTGGCTGACCTTTTCAACGTCCAGACAGAGCACTTGCCGTCTTGATTCACATGCCGTCAAATTGAAAATGAGTAGGCTTATATATATACAGGTTATTATACAGGTTATATACAGGGACAGGTTATTATATATATATATATATATATATATATATATATATGTAATTTAACATATATAATACATATGGGATATACACTCACCGGCCACTTTATTAGGTTTAATTGCTTGTTAACACAAATAGCTAATCAGCCAATCACACGGCCACAACTCACTGCATTTAGGCATGTAGAGGTGGTCAAGACAACTTGCTGAAGTGCAGGCCGAGCATCAGAACGGGGAAGAAAGGGGATTTAAGGGACTTTGAACGTGGCGTGGTTGTTGGTGCCAGACGGGCTGGACTGAGTATTTCAGAAACTGCTGATCTACTGGGATTTTCACGCTCAACCATCTCTAGGGTTTACACAGAACGGTCCGAAAAAGAGGAAATATCCAGCGAGTGGTCAGTTGTGTGGACGAAAACGCCTTGTTGATGTGAGAGGTCAGAGGAGAATGGGCAGACTGGTTCCAGATGATAGAAAGGCAACAGGAACTCAAATAACCAACCAGAATCTCTGAGGAACGTTTCCAACACCTTGTTGAAAGTCTGCCATGAAGAATTAAGACAGATCCAACCTTTTACTAGCAGGGTGTACCTAATAAAGTGGCCTGTGAATGTATAATATCGCTGCTGTCGGAAACAAAACCTCATATCTCCAAAATGGTAACTTTAGAAGGAAAAAAACAACTGTACTTCTAATGTAAGTCAGTGGAACCAGAGTTTTAATTCAGGGTCATTTCATTTGGCCCATTTTTCATGAAATTGACAAACAATGTCAAAAACTGAAAAATGGCAAAAATGGAGACATGAGGTTTTGTTCCGACAGCATTGATATATAGAAATTTACATGTATATTACATGTACATGTAAAATATACATAAGTAAACCCAAAATGCAGCTTTTTAATGATCATTTATTGAAGATAAAGATTTGTATGAAACTTATAGCACCCATGTGAAAATGTAATTGACCCCACTTAACCTAATAATTGATTGACCCTTGGCAGTAACACCTGCAATCAGACAGACATTTGAAATAACTTCCAATACATCTTTGACAAAGCTGTGGAGGGATTTTGGCCCACTCTTCTTCCTCGGATTTGTTCTAAATGGCCAACCTTGGAGAGTTTTCGAAGATGAACTGACCGATTCAAAACTTCACAACCTTCTAAACCTTTGTGTTTCTTTTGAGCCATTCAGAGGTGGACTTGCTTGTGTGCTTTGGATCACTGTCCTGCTGCATAACCCAACTGCGCTTGACCTTTAGTTCACAAACCGACAGGCGGAAATTCTCCTTCATGATTTTCGGAGAGAGGACAGAATTCATGGTTCCATCAGTTGCAGCAGGTCATCCAGGTCCTGCAATCTGCAAAGCAGCCCCAGATCATCACACTACCGCCACCATGTTTGATTGTTGGCATGATGTTCTCATGGTGGAATGCAGTGTTAGCTTTACGGCAGACGTAACAGGACCCTCTTAAAAAAAGTTACCTCAGTCCATAAAATGTTATTGCTCAACTGTAATTTGTGCCTTGAAACTCTCGTCTTTTTATTGTGGAATCATGTACACTGACGCAAGAGAAGCCTGCAGTTCTTCAGATGTTCATGTGGGTTCATTTGTGGCCTCCTGGATGAGTGATCAAGGTGCTCTTGGTGGAATGTTGGTAGGTTGGTCACTCCTTACTGTTCCAGTTAGTGAAGGGGGCCGTTACTTTTTCACACAGGGCCAGGTGGGGCTGTAGAGCAAAAAAGCACATCATTTCTGATTAGACAAAACATTCTGGAGTTGGTTTGGTGTCAGTATTTTGGTATGGACTAACGCCTTACATGGCCAGGGATCCGTCAGTGGGCCCAAAGTTCTATAACTTAAGAACAGCTCAACCAGATTGCGTGATTGTGATTGAGTAATAAGCCTTATGTGATAAGCCTGAGATTTTAAGGGGTTCAATCTAGGGTTAGATCTAAGACTAAGGTTTTCCAACCCCTTAAGGGAGGAAGATCAGAGTCACCACCTTTGTCTCTTGCCCAAGACAATTCCAAGACACTGTTGTAACGGGAATGTCTAGTGGCAGTGGTCACCAGCCCTCCTCCATAAGATCTACTTTCATGCAGAGTTTAGTTCCAGCCTGCATCTAACACACTGCCCTAACTCTACTGATCCCAATCCATCCAATCAAGGACCTCTGAAGCTGGAGCAGGTGCGACTGATTGTGGTTGAAACTAACCTCTGCAGGAAGGTAGATCTCCAGGATCAGTGTTGGTGACCACTGGTACAAGGACAACCATAAGAGATAAGCTTGTTTTTGGCTTATGGATGTAAAAAAACTGTATAAACAACCCAAAAATCTTAAATGACGTTGAACATCCAGTATTTAAAACAAATTCATCCTGCATTTAAACGAACAAAGGTTGGCAGTAAAGAAATCTTTTGATTTTTATTCTTTCCATTGAGGCTCCTGTTCAGATGCCGTTCAGGTGGATTTGATCTACTGATTAGAGGCTGAGGCTATGCCAGCTCGAGTGCATGCTGCCATTAAAGCAAACGGGGGGCATTCGCTTCAAGGCACCCCAAATGGCACCAAACGCTAATTAGCTCTGGAGTTCTTATGAACATTCCTGACTCTACTTCTCACTCAAACACGTGTTGTATTGAGCCCGGCCGATGAAATTAATAAATAAATGTAAACTAAATGTGTGCAGATTCACTCCGAGCCTCAAATCACCCTTCGTTTGTTTGGGTTGGGCAGGGAGGGGATTGTGATGGGAGCATCCGATGCTCAGCCCCAGCAGCAGTGAGCTATCGATTCCGCATTAGTTTAGCGTTCGCTGCCAGAGACCTAAACACTCCCCGAGGAGGCCGTGGTCAAGTCATGCATTTTAAATGGCATTATTTCCCACTTTAATATGTACTGCGCATTTTAGAGCTTGGAGACGGATTAGTGCTGTAATATCTCCATGACAACGTTGTTCATTAGCCGCTGGGAGATGGCTGGATCGGGCGGCGGGGACTCGTTTGCGGACGCTGAAGAGTGTGTAAACAGCAGGGATCACCATTATTGTGATTGTTACCGTGACGAGGTGGAATTAAAGAGACACACACACACACACACACACTCATACACACTCGTATGCACTCACACGCACTCACGCACACTCTTACACATTCAAATACACTCATACACACACAAACACACACACTCACACATAGTCAAATACACTCATACACACACACACGCCGCTGATGGCAGTGGGTAGTGACAGATGTAGACGGTATATGAAAGAACAGAAGGCAGTGATTTGTAAATCCTCCTTGACGTCTATTGACATGTTCTTATCCAAATATATGCTCATTGCTTTGCACTGTAGAGGCTGAAATACCTAAAACCCCTGCAATCACTTGTTGAGGAACATTGTTGTTAAACAGCTGGACAATTTGTTGACGCTTTTTTTTTTTTTAGCAAAGTGGCAAAGGGGCGAGCCTGGACCCTTCCTCGCTCTTAAAACACAAGGGCTTCCTTGAATACTACTTGTACAGTACTGAGAAAGTCTTAGGCATCCAAGACAGTAGTTTGTGTTTATTTGCTGAGAAAAGTGTTTATTTTTGTTTTTAAATTGTGTTTAAATTAAAGAAATTATAGAATACTAATTAATTATGATATATATAATGTGTGTTTGTGTGAGTGTGTGTGTGTGAATATATATATATATATATATATATATATATATATATATATATATATAACAGTGATTTTCTGGATGTTGGTGTGTTTGTTTACTCATCTCCAAGCCTCTCCTCGAGGAAGCCCAGTATTATATGTAGTTAAAAAGCAGCTCCTGGTTTGACCAATCAGTGCTCAGTAAATTGAGCTCATGATGTAATTGATGATATTAACAGGGGTGATAGTGGGAAAAATTCCTGAGCCTGAACTTTTTTCTCTGCTCGGGAGGTGAGCAGGGTGGGGGTGATATGTATGCGACACACTTAAGACACAGCTTGTTGGCCCCTGGGCGCAGATATACGTCTATGTATAACCCTGATCTTCATTACTGTCAAAGAGTTTTTGCTTTTGAATTTGTCCCTTCAGTGATAGATTGTGTTGAATTTTGTTGAAATACATGAACAACGTTCAGACATGAGATAAACAAACCCAGTATAAGCCTATATTTCAGAAGCTTGTGCAGATTACCAGAACTCTTGGGACTAGCAGGCCTGTTCAGGAATCCATACCTGTTTTTAACTAGTCACATACCTTATTGCTTCTATAGCACAGGAGACTACAGATACTACAGCCATACCAAGAACGGTCAGCAGGTGGCAATAACAATACTCCAATACTCCAAAGTAAACTAGGAATTGATTAGTAGCCTAACCATTGACTAAATGACATGAACAAGGACACATTCATTTCTTTTAAAAATATAATAGCAAACTATGCAGCATTTATTTTAAATATTTTGAAACAGTTACAGTGCAACAAACTCATAAATAATACTACAGCCCTAAAATTACTATTCAGTTCCAGTTCCCCTTAATATAGGCTTAATATAGTTGTGTTCCATGGCTGAGTTTATACGTTTCGCGTTGACGGTGGAAAAAAATTTGCACGTGTATTTCCCGGGATTTCCTACTGAATCTATCAATTTGTTTGGTCAAAGCAAGTCCCGCCCCGCCCTGTTTCTGACTGGCTTAATGGCTAGTAGGCTCGGCCTTGGTGTTGGTTACAGGGAAACCTGCGCATGTCAGATCAAGAGAAGTGTCAGATCCTATGGTCAGATCACCAGGCCAGGGGTTGGCAACCCGCGGCTCTTTGATCCCTCTGATGCGGCTCAGCTTTTGAAGATAATTAATTTAATTAACGTCTATTATCTTTGAGACTTAAAAAAAATGTTCGGGCGGAATATCACAAACGTCCGGTATTTAGTTTCGGTTCGCTTGACTGACATATCGGTGTCGTCACCCCCCCCAACCCCCCCCCCCCTCCCCCGTTCGCTAGAATGAAATGTCGTCGTCGTTTTAATATATTATGTGGCTCTCACTGAAATAAATTTCCAATTATTTTGCTTTCATGGCTCTCTGAGTCAAAAAGGTTGCCGACTCCTGCACTAGGCGAACCTTTTTTTTTTCTCGCAGACACGTCGGTACGCCGGAATTCCGGCGTGGCGCCTGAAAACTATCAGGCCTGTATTAACGAGTCTCCGTGGCGGCTGTGAAGGTGTCCAGGAAAAATATGGACCCAAGAAATTCTTGTTACTTTTTATTGTTTTTCTGTTTATTTGAATTATGAATATGACTTTATTCTAATGTATATTGGGATAAACTCACTGTTGAGGTCAATTGTTTAAAAATTTGCTTAGATGCCTAAAACCTTTGCACAGTACTGGATATCCAAGGGTTTGTAAGATCCTGTTACGGGGGCTTGACATCACCGAAGCGACTGAGGCATGATTTCAGGGTCTAGGCTGATTGGTGGGGTACAGCCTTGTTCCACTGCAAACCCACGGAAGGAAACTTCACTAGGTATGGAGTCAGGAAAACATTAGATTTTTGCAGAAAAGAAGTGTTTAAATGTTTGGCTTAGGAACTGTAATGCGTTGTGTGCCAGTCTGCATTGAGTCCACATTGCTAATAGATTTATCTCCTCTTTACTGAAAACATTGCATCAAATGGATTATTCAGCAGCCCTTCTTACGACTGGAAGGCATTCCAGCTGAACAGAATAGCCATATGGCACAATTTAACCTTAATGCCACATTTCTAATAGCTTTACGTTCTGGGTATCGTCTGCGAGCAAAACGGGTCTCGTTTGCTGCCGGATAGCCGTCTAACAGAACAGAAACATAGGTCTCCATATATCAGACGTGTCCTGTAACGTTGGACTCTTCCTGAGAATCTGCAGGGGTCACCTGTGTTAACAAAAGCAAGTTCTCATTTTATACGAACCAATTTTCTGCCAGCTCGTTGAAACAGGCAGGCAAGTTGTGTAGAAAGTGTGGATTCGAAGCTTTCAGTCCACACTACATTTGTGTAGAAGAGCATAGCGCTGTTGCCTCACAGCAAGAAGGGCCTGGGTTCGATTCCCCGGCCGGGCGACCGGGGTCCTCCCTCCTCTCTGTGTGGAGTTTGCATGTTCTCCCCGTGTCTGTGTGGGTTTCCTCTAGGTTCTCCGGTTTCCTCCCACAGTCCAAAGACATGCAGTCAGGTCGATTGGACATGCTACTGTCTGCCCTGCGATGGACTGGTGAGCTGTCCAGGGTGTATCCTGCCTTCCTCCCAATGACAGCTAGGATAAGCTCCAGCACCCCCCCGTGACCCAGAAGGAGAAGCAGCTTAGAAGGTGTGTGTGTGCTGTTGCAAGAAAACCTTATATCTCCAATTTTGTCACAAGTTTTTGACACAGTCTGAAAATACCTGTTGATCTTTATATTGTGCGCAAATGTCATGAAGAATGGCCCAAAATGAATGGAAATAATTCTGGTTCCACTGACCTACATTAAAGGTAAAGTAGGTTTTTTCCTTCTCCTGTAAAGTCAGCATTTTAGAGATACAAGGTTTTCTTCCAACAGCGATCTATACATTTATACAGGATTTCTACCAAACCTGTATTGCTCCTCGTGTGTGTTTTAAAAGGGTCTGGGAATAATTCAGATTTATTGGGTTACTAGGTTCACAGGATCTGAACTACAGCTCTATATAATAACGTACAGCCCCCGACTGTATGATCTCCAGAGCGTTCTCTTGATAACACTCCAAGCATTTGTACAAAACACATTGATTTTATTTCTGCTTGTTGCAGCTCTATCAAACAGACAACACTCCAGATCGCTTCGCTGATTCCACCAAGGCTGTCTGAGAGCAGACAAATGCACACATTCAAACATTCACACGGCGCTTCGCTGCAGGCCCAGACAGACTCGACGCCGCATCAGCTGGCGTTATCAAACACCACTTAGACATGCCCTCGCATCGGGGCAGACGCTACCGGTAAGCTCTCCGACCCATCCGACTCCATTCGTCATCCCATCATGCACTAAAACGGGCAAATGCTAAACTACCAACACTGTGAGGGAATTACTAGTTAGTCTGTCTTCTCACTTCTCACTTCATGTGTCTAGAGTATCAGGATTATATCTGGACGAGGCCAAGTTCCAGTCACTCAAACCACTTCAGGATATGGATGGAGCTGCATTGAGGACATAGCAGATTTACTGAGGAGCCTGGCCGCTTCCTATTTCCCCCGTTATATTAAATCAGGCCTGCTGAGCAGCAGAGGGCGCCCGCGAGCGAGTCCTCAGTGAATGGGAGTGAATGGAGCTGAACGGCTAAAAACGAAGTTAAAATCGTTTCTAATCGCTCAGATTAGAACTCTCCTTTAATTCTAGACAGTAGAAGGAGGGATTTCACTAAAAACAGAGAAAACTCACCGGTTTGTTTCCTTTTTCTACAGCAAACGGGTTTCAGGCAGCAGGAGGCGGGGCTTTAGTGCTAGAATGGATGATTGACGGCCGATCGGAGCAGCTCATTGGCTGTTCGTGCTCTCTGATGTCATGAGGCGCAGTTCTAAACTCCTACAACTCGAGTTTAAAAGCGCTTAGATATATAACCCATTCATTTTGGACCCACTTGGGAGCGCCCTCTAGCGTTTGAGAAACCCGGAAGACATTGCAGAGAGTGGGAATTCTCTTCTCTACAAGTTCTCTAATGAGGCCACGCTACAGCAGCGTAAACACATCCGTCTCTCCAAGACATTTCAGAACCAAAACTCCTCCCAGTACAATCCAGTACGACTGAAACACCTCCCAATACAAATAAACCCGAGCCACAAACACTTCAGCAGGAAATGGCTGCACTTAAGCTTCTGGATGAAGTGATGAAGCTCTTCATGCTACTGTCAGTTGTTGCGGCAGTCGTGGGCTGGAGGTTAGGGAAATCCTGTGATCCCCAGAGCCAACAGTACATGACCAAAGTGTCCTTGAGCAAGACACCTAACCCCCAACGGCTGCCCACCGCTCTAGGTAAGTGTACTCACAATCCCCTAGTGTGTATGTGTGTGTGTGGGTTAAATGCGGAGGTGAAATTTCCCCATTTGTGCGACTAATAAGTGTCACTTAATTTCACTTTTCCATAATGGACAGCAACCAGTTGTCTGCTCTGCTGGGAGCAAAGATTCAGACCTGATTTGGATTTAAAGACATTCAGTCCAGTTGTTTTTGCTTCATTTAGTGTGGAGCTGCATTGTCAAAATCACCACAAACTAAACCCAGCTAACAGCAGTGGTGGAAAGTAACTGAGTAAATGTAATTAGTTTCTGTACTTTAGTATTTTTGGTGTATCTGTACTGAAGTTTCTCCATTTCTGGGCGACTTTTTCCTTTCACTCCACTACATTTCAGAGTCTAATATCCGACTTTTTCCTCATACATTTTGAGAAATCTCTCGTTCTTTTTGGTTTCTGTGTGTATAAAAACGTAACACGTCAAAACGAAAGAAGCGCAAAGCCAGAGCACCAATCAGGGCCCAGCGGTCACTTTGTTTAGAGCTGGTTTTGACCTGTTGGTCATACCGACCCAGTGCAGCATGCGGCTCAACGTCAGCGCAGCAGCGTAAAACTTTGGGAGAGTCTGTTCAACATAAATGATGAACTAACCTAACTTTGTGTAAATAGAGCACAATATAGAAATATGTCCACATATGCAGTCGAGACTGACGCGGCTTTTTTCTGAATTTCTACAAACACCATTTCATTTTATAGTAAATGAGTTTGGGCTGGTTTATGTTTATGAACAGACACCTACAGATCAACATAGTAAAGGAGCTCATCTGTGATCCTGAGTTTAAAGCCAGTTTTTATTCAACTTAAACTTGGAACTAAGTTGTAAATAAATCTGAAACTTAAACTTTGCTTGTGTGTAAAAAGTGATTTCAGAGCCACTCGGTTCTCCCTGATGGAAACTGTTTACCTTCAGTGTTTTGTGCTTCTGATCATTTTAATAGACGGCAGCGTCACTAATTAATGACGTTCTATTAAAGGACTGGTTTACCAAGAGAGACGCTGGAGGACTTTCACCTGAAATGAGTTCATGAAGCCAGTCTGGTTATAAAAATGATAACAGGACATCAGAGCCAGAATTACTCTTTTAGTACTTTTACTTTATACTTAAGTACATTTGAAGGCAAATACTTTAGTACTTTTACTCAAGTGGAGGTCTAAAGGGAGGAATTTCTACTTTTACTGGAGGAATATTTTATCTTGGGGGTCTCTACTTTAACTCAAGTACATGGTTTGTGTACTTCGTCCACCTCTGAGTGAAAACACTTAGAAGGTTTTAGCTCCTGAAATGGGGCGGAGAAAATAACCATTCTCCTTTAGGTTTTCCAGAGTGGAAAAAGCATGCTACACAATGTCAGAGCCTTTGTGATGCACATCCTGCCAATACAAATTTTACAAAACATATTTTTGATTGGGAAAAATCGTGTCTGAATAGTCCCCGTTTTCATGCCCTACCATTGAACGTTCAAGTTGTGGAAAAACAACCCTTTGAAAAACCAAGTCTCTGAAGAATGGAAGCTGTAATTTGGTGAACACACCAAATGCTGAGTAAAGTTAATATTATATTCAGTCGCCGAGGCTTCTGTGTAATTTTCTGCTATGTTTCTACTTTTTTCCTGATTCAACTTGTTGTTGTCCATTTTGACTGGAAATTCAATAAATGAAAGCGAGGTCTCAGATGCTAATGTGCATGACCAGCCTGGGTGGCGTGTATTTACAGTTTTGTTTACATTCCATACTGTAAAAACCACAGTTAGGCTTTTTTTTTGTTACAAAAGTTGTGGTTCATGTTCAGAGTCACCTGTTTTGTTTGGAAGACAGTTAAACAGATGCTGTGATAGAGTTTTGGGCTGTTCTACAGGAACGTCCACTGTTCTGTCTGTCCATAGGAGTCACTGATGTTACCAATCGTCATCGGTGTTACACATAATGAAGGAACACCAGAGACGTTTTTAATGAACAATGCATTAAAAAAAAACAACAAAAAAAAACGGCTGCTACAGAACATCAAACCACACGCTGTCAATCAGGGTTTCTATTTTTTCACAGTGACCTCAGAATAAAGTCGGTCGCACCAGTGACGTCAGCTGAAAGCTTCATATGAGATCATGAGCTGAATGAGAGAATCTCTGAGAACTGAGAGACGCAGTGGACTCACCATGAGCTTTTCTCCATAGATCCTCAGAAAACAGGTCGAAGGAGGTCTAACCTCTTTTTCTTCCCTCCCACTCTGTTCTCTCTCTCTGTCTCTCTCGCATGCGTCGAGATGTTCGGTTGGCCTGTCTGGAGGTGCCGATTCGTGTTTGCAGCACTCTGGAATCGGCCCTGTCCCGCTCAACAGGGATTAACACAACCCTTCTAACCTATCTTTCTTCCCTCCCACTCCGTTCTCTCTCTCTATCTCTCTCACATGTGTCGAGATGCCCCGTTGGCCTGTCTGGAGGTGCCCCATTCGTGGTTCCAGCGTTCCAGCCATCTTTTTGCACTCTCTTGTACTGTTGTTCTTGTTTCTGTTCTGTTTCTTCTGTGCGGGTCGACCCACGGGGGTTGGGTTCCTCGGACTGAGCCTTGGTCCCTTCTAAGGTTTCTTCCTCTTAAAGGGAGTTTTTCCTTACCACTGTAGTCACCACAAAATTGGCTTCACTGTGGTGATGCTCATAAGAGGCGTGGACCTGTTTTTTCTGTAAAGCTGCTTTGTGACAACCTTGTTGTAAAAAGCGCTATATAAATAAACTTGAATTGAATTGAATTGAGTGACGTCATCGGTGTGACTTTTATGTTTTTGTCACGCAGTAACACCAGTGACTCGACTCCTGGGGAACTTTTATTACACATTTTATAATATTTATATGGCTTTTGTTTTCTTTGTCATTTAATCTATATATTCCATAGTCATGTAGAGATTATTGTGGTTAAAATTGCAAAAAAACATGTTTTTTTACCTCAAAATGTGGCCTCAGCCTTCACACATGACTGTGGGGATCAGCTCTTCGGTGGTGCCTGGAGTTCTATATAACTGATTTTAAAAACAATATTGATAAACTGACGGCTGAAGAAGGTCGAACACAATAAATACAGGTGGTGTCTCCCAAGTGGTGCCCCTTTATTACCAAAACCATGGGTAGTTGATGTCCCTCAGGCTTTACCCTGAACTCTAAACCTTCCTCCAGATCTTAATCTGTCAAACCGACCTCAAATCAGTCTACAAACACAGCCGCTGTCAGAGTCGGCACGGAGTAGATTTTGCTGCAACATTCGTGCCAAATGCTTTTTTTTTTTTTTGTTTTGGAAAACTAACGCACTCCAAACGCTGACAGTCTATCAGTGGCCTGTAAAAAGTGGGCAGATGCAGCGCTAGTGGTGACCCCCAGCTGACCCGCACTGAAGCCCTTCAGAGGGGTCTCCTACAGCCGCCAGGGAGAGCATGTAATAAACCCACTCTGCATGAGAATTAGCCTGGATGACTCATAGGTGGATGTGCATGTGTGTTTGTTCGGTGGGCTTAGCTTCCTCATCGCAGTGGAGAGGAAAAACGAGATTAGCCGCTTTAGCGCCAACATTTCTATCCCTCTGAGAGCTGTGCAAGTCTCCGATTCTCTTCCTGAGGCAGAAAACTTGGAAATTTGGGGGGAGCAAAGAGTCTGCTGCTAAGCGAAGTGTGAAGTAAAACGCGAGTTTGCTGAATTTTACAGAAAGCTGCACGTGTCCTACATCTGTGCGCATCATGAATCTGTAATGTTCGCGGTATCAAGACGATCCTACCTGCCTTTTGCAGAATTACACATACTGTAAACTTCACATTCATGAGCTGCGCAGGTTCTGTGTGAGGAACCTTTTGAAATTATCTTTGATTCTGTGCTGATTACTTAAAATGTGGTATGATCTTCATCCCAGTCTGATAAAAGCATGTGAACCTCTGTGCTAATGACTTCGCCAAAAGCTAATTGGAGTCAGATGTTCTAATTAATGAGATGAGACTGGAGGTGTGGGTGGTAGAGGTGCCCTGCCCTTCAGATGAAGTCTGGGTTACTGGCTGCTCTTCTTAAGAAAGATTGGATGGCGTGAACCACAGTGGCAGATCTAGAAAATTCGACCGAGTTGGCAAAGCGTCGGCAGGTAGTTAGTGAATGTTTTGGGAGGACGGACAGCAGATCGCAGATAGTGAAACAACTGTCCCCCTAAAGGCAAAGTGGGACAGATAACGTACTCACAGTGTAATGTGCAAGTTGCAGGAAAGTTGGAGGAAACGAGGGATGGCGGGGTTGGTGGGGTTGACGAGGGGCCAAGTTGTTCCACCAATGCCTGATAGCCAATAACAAAACAATGTTCCTCTTTAAGTTGCAAGCACCCTGGGATGTTCATCCAGAGATGCAGATTTCAGGTTTGGTTAATTGCAACTGCTAAAAATACTAAAAGATCTGAACTTTTTTGAAACTACTTTTCTACTTTTTTGAAACTATTTTGAACATGGTAAAGATTTGTATCTACACGTTTTAGACTTTACTTTTGGGTTTTACTCATATATTTTAAAGAGCTCCAGTAGCCGTGCACTGTTTATGTTAGCAATGAGTGCATCTACATGCACCTAATAATCCAAGAACTGCAGAAAATCAGATTGTCAGACATCCAATCAACGCATTTTCATGCACTTGAGTAATCAGATACGGTTGAACTCTGTGTAACGTTTGGTAGCGATGAGGAGGCAGACGCATATGCGGAGATAAGCGAGATTTATTTGGGGCAAATCCAGATTCAGGGTCAGAACAGTGCAGGGTCAAAGAGCCAACATGGAGAGATCGGGGTACAGACATAATAAACAGAAACACAGAACTACACATCAAACAAAGACCAGTAAAGGACTAGGACTCAAATACAACAGGGATGATGGCGGTTAACATGACACAGTTGGAAAACAGGTGGTTACAATCAGGGGCGGAGTCAAGAAACAAGTGGGCAGGACAGGGAAGAATCAAAACAGAGAGAGCACATGGAAACAAAAGCACATGGAAGACTGGAACCAAAACAAAAGCACATGGACGTTTCTTCTCTCTTACGGAGGGTGCTTTGTGGCTTATGAGAGGTCCCAAGACCACCAGTTTTCCCTCAGTTACATATTACATGTGAAACAACCAGAACTTTCAGGTATGTAATCTTTCTCAACTCAGTGGACCCTAATTTTGGATTCATTCAAAGCAGACATCGCTGTCAAACTTGGCAATGTAACAATATTTTTGGCCCTTTTTTTCACCTTGAAAACCAATATCAGAATTCTTCCAGTTAACAGTACGAGAGCTGAGCATGCTGTCTGCTGTTGTTCAGTTTAAAGCTCTCTACATTGCCTGGGCTGACAGTAAAAGTCTGTTATAGATGCTCTCCTGCTGAACTGTGAGCTGACACTGCACAAACAGCTCAGGAAAATCTAGTCTTATAACCCCCTTTTCTACAGCTTGACAGTAAGCAAAACTCCAGCTGTGCGTCTGAAGGTGTGCTGGGTTACTAGGAACAAGCAAAACAGCAGAAAATGAAGGAATGCAAATTGCTAGTTTGAGAAATGCTGTCATGCTGAGGAGTTTGGGGGGGTCATTCATAGGTTGGAGGTTAAGGAACCAGCCCTGTGACCAGAAGGTTGCCGGCTCAATCCCCCAGACTGGCAGTATGTGACTGAGGTGTCCTTGAGCAAGACACCTAAACCCCCCCCCCCCCTGCTCCCCAGGTGCTGTGGACAAGGCTGCCCATGGGCAAGCATGCTCACTGCCCCCTAGTGTGTGTGTGCTCACTCGTGTGCAAGTGGTGTTTCACTGCACGGATGGCTGAAATTTCCCCTTTGTGGGACCAATAAGGTTCACTTAATGTGCAAACACTTCTAACCTCGACGTTCAAATAACATAAGATCAACTAGAGGTCAAGGGAGATGATCCAGTAAGCACTTTATGGAAAGCCAGCATGCGAACAGATTGTTGTAACTATCTACATACAATAGTTTTCCAGTGGTTAAGGTAACCAAATGTTGAGTTGTTCCAATATCAGTGTATGTTTGTTATCAAACATTCTCAGAAATACACTACATGGACAAAATTATGGGGACACACCTCTTGATCATTGAATTCCAGTGTTTCATTCAGTTCCACTGTCACTGGTGTATAAAATCAAGCACCTTGCCATGCAGTCAGCATTTACATACTTTTGTGAAAGAATGGGTCACTCTAAAGAGCTTACTGGATTTGACCGTGGTGCTGTGGTAGGATGACACCACTGTGACAAGTCAGTTTACGACATTCATTCCCGTCTAGATGTTCCATGATCAACTGGGAGTGGGATTATTGAAAGGTGGAGGCATTTAGGAACCACAGCAACTCAGCCACGAAGTGCCAGACCACGTAAAGTTACAGCGCGGGCTACCGAGTGATGAGGAGCATAGAGCATGAAAGTCTCCAACACTCTGCTGATCAATAGCTGAAGAGTTCAAATCTCCTCTGGCATCAACATCAGCACAGAAATTGTGTTTCCATGGCTGAGCAGCTGCATGCAGGCCTGAACGGTGTGGTGGGTACCAAGTGCAGGAAGTATCTGGAATACAAAAGGTCTCAAACAACATCAGTACAAAATCACACCCACTAAACTGAGCAGCAGGCCTGCTTATCTCTGAGCTGCGGCTGAGCACTTTCTGATGGAGGCTTTATGTTTGGACTGGTTGTCAGGCATCCGTGCTCTTATAACTAGATGATTTATGAAGCATTCTGCATGTCGTCGGGGGAGCAGGGGGCTAATAAAAAGACCTCCAGTGTTCAGTGATGCTCAAGGACAAGGACTTTTCTCTCTCTT
This sequence comes from Pygocentrus nattereri, assembly GCF_015220715.1. Taxonomy (NCBI): domain Eukaryota; kingdom Metazoa; phylum Chordata; class Actinopteri; order Characiformes; family Serrasalmidae; genus Pygocentrus; species Pygocentrus nattereri. Next base: position 6,928,711 of record NC_051232.1, read on the forward strand.
TTGAGCTAAAGAATGATTCTACAAAAAGGAATAACACAATGGCGATGATGATGATGATGATGACTCTGAAGCAGTGTGTATTCTGTGACTAGCTAAGACTTAGTGTCATCTCGTCTTCAGACTAGCTCTGAAGACGAGACGACACTAAATTCCCAAACTGTCAGTTTGTCTGTGTGGAGCTGAACGAACTGCTGGCTGAGCAGCGAGTGGGCGGAGCTCGTTACTCTGAAGTAGCAACAAGCTGCTCGTTAAGGAGCTATAATCTGGAGGAAGGAACTGAACATTAAAACATGAGCTAACAAAGCCCAGAAAAACAGCTGTATATATATTTTCACAGATAAAATACAGCCAAAGTCTCAAATACTGCTACTGGAAGGGCTTTGAAATACCACAACAGTAAATCACGTTTTGATTCAGAATTACTCAAATCTGTTCTAAACAGATCAAAAAAATAGATACTGCAATTAATCAATCATTATATTTCTAGTAGTAATAAGTAAATATTTCACAATATGTGGACATTTGAGAAGTGCTATGTCCCCATGCATTGTGCAAGGGGCATGTGGCATTTTGACTACCGTCCTTACCCAACGTTGGAAAACTACAACAAAGACACCACAAGCTGAAAAAGTTGGTGCACGCATTCAACAATAATTTAGTAACTACATGATCTAGACATTCTAATAATCGCTAAACAATAATAATATTTCAGGGATTTTACTTACTTCAGTGTTGAGATGTGCATCCAGGAAAGTTTGCAAGCTGTATGACTTCATGGCCTGATGGTCAGACCTGTTTACACATTTACCATCCAATGGCATTGCAAGGCTAAACAATAAGACCTTATGACTTAAATGGCCTAATGACTTAAGTGGTTGGTTAGTGTAGTGGGTAACACCTCTACCTTCTACGCTGTAGACTGGGGTTCAATCCCCACCTGGGTCAGCACCCTACACTATACCAATAAGAGTCCTTGGGCAAGACTCCTAACACCGCCTTGGCCTACCTGTGTAAAAATGATCAAATTGTAAGTCGCTCTGGATAAGAGCGTCAGCCAAATGCCGTAAATGTAAATGACTTAATAAGACCTAATGATGTAAATATGGTCTTACAAGAAAAAAACACTTGCAGGTTTGTTTTTGGTGCAGCTAAAAGTGATGTAATTTTGCAACAGTGGGCCTTACAGGGCTAAACGTCGCGTTCACGGCCAGTTTATTCATTTCTTACTGTATTTATTTAACTGCTGTATTAAAGCAGTAGAGCACTCGAGGAGGGAGTTATCACCAATAACATCACGGCTGTGATCATCTACGGCCATCAAATCACAGCCGGGATGTTATTTCACGATAACACGCTCCCTCTCGGGTTCTCTTGATTAACTTTATCACTAACTTTCATTATTGTTTTCAATTATTATTAATAATGACTAGCAATTACCATGATGATGATGATGATGATGATGATGATGATGATGATGAAGATGATGGCAAACCAATAAAAATACTGCAGCTGGGAAAAAACGCGTGGAAAACCTGAAGTATGTCAGGTGAGTCATTCCCACCAGCCAGGTGAAGTTATGAAGAGCGGTCAGCACCCTGCTGCTTTAGCTGACCAGCAGGTGAAAGAGCAGTGGTCGCCCTGCAATCACAATCAGCCCAGTTCCCTCCAGCCCTTCGAAAAGCACCTGAATTATGCTCACTAATGGTTATAATCAAACATTAATTTCACACTTACGCAACACTAAAGTCAGAGAGGAGCATTTATAATCAACCGGATGAGCTTTCGCCTAAGCACCGCTAATTGAAGTGGATAATTAGGAATCCATTTTCCTATCAGCTTTAAAACGCACTGTTTTTAGCAGCGGGCCCAATTTAATTACGCTGAAGAGACTCCACCAGTCGTCCAGGTCATAAAACTAATTTGAGTAAATGTGAAACCGCATGGCTTTGGGTTTCATAGCCAAACGTAGAGAGTGTCTGTAACTTACCACTTTATTAGGTACACCTGTTCAGTTGCTTGTTAACACACATAGCTAATCAGCCAATCACACGGCCGCAACTCACTGCATTTAGGCATGTAGAGGTGGTCAAGACAACTTGCTGAAGTGCAGACCGAGCATCAGAATGGGGAAGAAAGGGGATTTAAGGGACTTTGAACGTGGCGTGGTTGTTGGTGCCAGACGGGCTGGTCTGAGTATTTCAGAAACTGCTGATCTGCTGGGATTTTCACACACAACCATCTCTAGGGTTTACAGAGAACGGTCCGAAATAGAGGAAACATCCAGTGAGCGGTCAGTTGTGTGGACGAAAATGCCTTGTTGATGTGAGAGGTCAGAGGAGAATGGCCAGACTGGTTCCAGATAATAGAAAGACAACAGGAACTCAAATAACCAACCAGAATCTCTGAGGAACGTTTCCAACACCTTGTTGAAAGTGTACCACGAAGAATGAAGGCAGTTCTGAAGGAAAAAGGGGGTCCAACCTTTTACTATACTATATACTTTTACTATATATATATATATATATATATATATATATATATATATATATATATATATATATATATACACACACACACACACACACACACACACACACACAATTCAACATGACGTCAATAAACATTCTGTAACACTTGAGTGTCTACATGACACATTCATAACATGGTTATGAATGTTTAAATCAACATTCATAAGGTATTCATGTTTTACATGGTATTAATTTGGACTACTATGGCATGTTACTGAAAAAAAAATAAAGGTCCTCATTTTGTGTCAAGCTCTTTAACTCATTTTGCCTACACTTCCAACGTCTTCTGAATTGTTTGTGCCTTCTTTTATTTTCCACTTTGTTAGTTCTTCTCCTTTTTACTTTAAAATTCTGCATCAAATGGTAAACAGTCTATACATTTTTGAGGAAACGGTTATTTATCCTAAGTGTAACTGTCTTGGGGTTAAATGCTAGCACTTTCTCCCGAGGACTCGAGGTTTCATCTCATTTTTAATGACGTTCTTTCTCACTTATGGCCTTGGAGAAGGTACAAGTAGAATTGTGCATTGGTTATCCTGTTTAATTGACACTCTTTGCGGTTAAATGTTGCACGGTTATCCCAAGAATTCATACATTCTGCTTTTGCCTTCAACTCAGAAGTGATGGAACTTAACCCGACTGAAGTGCATGTTATGTAGATCTTTGAATTGCAATGCAAAGTAGTCTATTTACATTCATGTGGCGGTCCAGCATCTACAGGGAATGGATAAGTATTTTGGCCTGTAAAATTCCTTCATGCAGTGAATCCAACCATCATGCTAAGATTCAGTTGAACCATTGTTCAGCATATTTACTGTCCATGTGGTAAAAGGGAGTGCAAAGCCACAAATGTTTAAGAAAAGACAAATAATTACAAGGTGAAATGTGTCAAGTGTCAAAGCACTTAATGACCAAAGGGATTAAGCGAGGTCATTTTTATGTTGCCTGTCCTGAAATGAGATTTTACTGAAAATAATGTCGTTTTTCCCAAAATAAAATAAAAAAGAGGACTTTTATTTTGAAAAATGTGTCATTAAAGTGACATATTTGTAAAACATGCTTTATAAATGTTGATTTGAACATTCAAGGATGTTATGAGGTGTTTATGTGAGATGTTATGAATACATGTTATGAATGGAGTGTCAGATGTTACCAAACATCCCGCATGTTAGAACAGCATGGGTGCGAAATTAGACTGCAGGTGCTAGACTGGCCTGCCTGCAGTCCAGACCTGCCTCCCCCGAATGGCATGCATTATGAAGCACAAAACACAACAATGGGGAAGCTGTATGGTCGTGCAGCTGGACATCTGCAATGGAAGAAGGGCGAGAAATCCACTTTTAAACCTGGATCAGTTCTACAGCCCAGCGTAATTTGCTAAAGAATCATATCTTATTAAATCAGGGTAAAAGTGTTGATTTCAAGACGCTTCGAATCACTTCTTAAAACCAACTGAATCAAATGAAACTGTGACAGATTGCGACAAAATGTGGTGCTGTATTGAATCATCTGGGTTTGGGATTACATGATGCACTGAATCTGTTCCTAAAGAATCATTCTGGTGAAATTTAAGATTTCATTTTGATGCTTTAAATCGTTTGAAAAAAAAAAATCGAATCATATCAAATCATTATAAAACCAAATCATATAGTGGTGGTCGTAAACAAATCGGTTTGTAGCTACATTAGATTTCCCCGATGTGTCAAATAATTTCCTTTAGAATCGTAATCTAATCAAATCATTGGGAAATTTTGAGATTTCATGATGCCTGGACTCCTATAAGCTGTAACTGAGTTAGGGTTGAAACTTTGGATTTCCTGAGTCATTTCAATTCTTAGAGCCACGTCAAATCAATTCTTAAAGAATCAAATGAACTCATGGAGGAATGCAATACTTCATGATGTACTGAATCAATTCTCAAAGAATCAAATCAAACTGGGGTAAAAGGTGACACTGCTTGACACACTGAATCAATTTTTAATGAATCTAATCAAATCATGATGAAGTGTGAGACTTCAAGATGCACTGAATCAATTCCTCAGAATCAAATTAAATTGTGGTGAAATGCGAGACTTCATGACACACTGAATCAATACTTAAAGAATCGAATCAAATTGTCGTGAAAGGTGAGACTTCATGACACACTGAATCACTTTTTAGGGAATCTAATCAAATCATTTATAAATGTAAGACTTCATGATGCACTGAGTCAATTCTTAAAGAATCGAATCAAATTGTCGTGAAAGGTGAGACTTCATGACACACTGAATCACTTTTTAGGGAATCTAATCAAATCATTTAGAAATGTAAGACTTCATGATGCACTGAATCAATTCTTAAAGAATCCAATCAAACTGGGGTAAAAGTTGACACTTCTTGACACACTGAATCAATTTTGAATGAATCTAATCAAATCATGATGAAATGTGAGACTTCAAGATGCACTGAATCAATTCCCGAGAATCAAGTTAAATTGTGGTGAAATACTTCTTTGTCCACTGAATCAATTTTAGTGAACCCAATCAAATCATGGAGAAGTGTAAGACTTCATTATGCACTGAATCAATTCTTAAAGAATCAAACTGTGGTGTAAAGTGAGACTTGACGTGAGACGTGATGCACTGATTTGTTTCATGAATGTGTTTCGTAAATGTGTGATTGAATCAAGGTCAGAGATTCGCACCCATACTGTCACTGATACACCGATGCTAAAGCCTCCCTCTCTGGCCTGCCGCCCTTCAGAATATGGCCCGAATGTGGTTCAGTGATAAAGAAAATGATCTGCAGTGATGAAGCTCTCTGAAAGATGCCGTTATTACTTCAGTAATGTGGCCTCAAGCAGAGAGGACACTTATTCCACTGCAATTCAATTCACAGAGAGGTCTTGTCATTATGTGGTAAATATCTCAATATAGGGCCTCCAAAGCCATAATACACAGATACCCACACACACTCATACACACACTCGCTAAGCCTCAAGTCAACAGAATCCAAATGAAGGCGAAAAGTAAAGCAATGCAGTAGCAGCAATGCTTCATTTCAAATAAATGGATGGATTACGGTGGAAGATTTGCTCATATGTACTGTAATAGCCAATCACAGCTTGAGGTTTATAACTGGGCCTGAATATTAAACTGTGTTCAACAGAGGATTACTACTTTATCAGACTGATGCTTTTACCACAGTAGCTCCATGCAGCAATGTTCCTTGTCTCAATGCGAGCTCAGCAGAGAACGTCGTGAAGGCTCCTGCTTAGGAGACAAAGCAGCGCTGAAGATGTTCGTTTAGAGCCGTTAAGTATTCATTTTTCAGCATCATGAAAGAAAACAAACATATATTTAACGTAAAATTACTCCAAAGCCTCAACGACTAAATATAAGCTCACATTTTTCAGTACTCAGTGTGTCCAATCTTTACTTTCATTACAGTGTCCATTGTTTTCAGGAGACTCCCTTTCAGTTGGTCAAAGAATCTGCAGATCCACCTCCAAAGTTCAGTCCTAGAAGGTGGTTTATCCTTTTTTGAAGAAATTCACAGATAAAACAAAATTCATTATTAACGTGTGGAAACAAGATTCTAATGCGTGGCAACAACACAGGAAGGCATGGGTATGGGATAATTAAGGCATGGCCACGAAAGTAAGGCGTCGGAATGAGATCATGCCTTACTAAGTCCTGGCCACAAATTAGGATCTCATTCCCACTCTGTATTAAGCTGTGGTCGTACATTAGGATCTCATTCCCATGCCTTATTAAGCTGTGGTCGTACATTAGGATCTCATTCCCATGTCTTATTAGGCTGTGACTGGACATCACAATTTGACTTCCATGCCTTACCAAGTCGTGGCCGCGCATTAGGATCTCATTCCCACGCCTTACCAAGTCGTGGTCGTACATTATGAGGTCATTCCCACTCCTTACCAAGTCGTGGTCATACATTATGATCTCATTCCCACTCCTTACCAAGTCATGGTCGTACATTATAATGACATTCCCACGCCTTACTAAGTCATAGTAGTACATTATCGTGTCATTCCCACGCCTTACCAAGTCGTTGCCGTGCATTAGGATCTCATTCCCATGCTTTACTAAGTCATAGTAGTACATTACGGTGTCATTCCCATGTCTTACCAAGTCACGGTCGTACATTATTATGTCATTCCCACGCCTTACCAAGTCACGGTCGTACATTATGATGTCATTCCCACGCCTTACCAAGTCGTGGCTGCACATTAGGATCTCATCACTCTTTGAACTCAATCATTTTTTAAACATATCTTATATTTTTCTCTTGAAAATGAAGAAGTTACACATAAACTGTCTCAGTTACAGCTTCACTTATTCAGGAGACATGTTCTGGGCACTTTTGAGAAAATGTCGAGTCAAAGAGACTCAGAATAGTGTTTGACTTCTAAATCCATTTTGAACTCCGAGTGAAACATTTGCTTGCAGAGATGAACTTTGAGAAAGTTTGAGAGGAATGCAATTTTATTCATTTCAAAGATGAAAAACATGCCCTTCAAAAATGAAGCAGTCGTGAATTTGACAACATGAAATCACTTAATTAAAAGTGAACTATGATCATTGTGTTGTATTCATGCCCAGTTCAAATTTCAGCTCAGCATAGTCAGATATCTGTGGAGGCCTTTAACCACCAGGTGTTTCTCATAATTGTGAGTTAGTATCTCATCATTTTGAGTTATTATCTCATAATAATGAGGTAGTGCCTAATAATTATGAGAACATTTCTCATAGTTATTGCTTATTGTCTCATAATAATGAGAAATCTCATAAGATGGTGAGGAAATAATGAGATGTAAATCATAATTGAAGATAAAACATTATTATGAGAGATTAATGACTCAAAACATGACTCAGACTCAAACCCCAATGACTTAAAGCTTGAATCAAACTTGAACCCCACTTGACCTGTGTCAAGATGTCAAGATGTGCTGTAGACTCAAACCCCAGTGACTTGAGACCTGACTTGGAGTAAAAAGTTGAGTATGACTCGAGTGACATGAGACTTTACTCGAACTAACACCTCAGAGACCTGTGACTTGACTTGGACTTGAATCCCACTGACTCAAGACATGACTCAAAACTCAACTAGGACTCGAGCCCCAGTGACTCATGACTTGACTTAGATTTGCACCTCTGTGACTTGAGATTGACACAGACTCAAAAATGGACAAAGTCTCAAACCCCGGTGACTTGAAAATTGACTCAGACTTGAACTTCAGAGTATCAAGGACTCGAACCCCAGTTACTCATGATTTGACTTAGATTTGCATCTCCATGGCTCGAGACTTTACACACTCAAAACTCAAAAAGGACTTAAACCCTGATGACTCAAAACTTGACTCAGACTCACACTTCAGAGTGTCAAGACTTGACTTGGACTCAAAGCTTGACTATGACTCTGACAAAGCTTGACTATGACAGTAAAATGAGACTCGATTTGAACTAACATCTCAGAGACCTGTGACTTGACTTGGACTTGAGCCCCATTGACTCCAGACATGACGTAAAACTCAAAACTCAATTAGGACCCCAGTGACTCATAACTTGACTTAGATTTGCACCTCTGTGACTCGACACATGACACCAACTCAAAATTTGACAAGACCTCAAACTCTGGTGACTCAAGGCTTGATTTGGACTTGAACCCAAGTTACTCAAGACTCGATACAAACTCCAGAAACTTAAGACTTGAGTCGAAACTTGACTAAAACTCTAACCTCAGTGACTTGAAACTTGCACCTCAAAAGACTCAAGGCTCAACTCAGACTTGCACCTCAGAGCATCAAGACTTGAACCCAAGGATCTTGAGACTTGACTTGGACTTAACTCTGCTAGAAGTTAGGCCTTAGTGACTCACAATTCAACTTGAACTTACACCTCAGAGACTCAAGACTTTACTCGGACCAGTGACTCAAGACTTGGCTCAAACCCCAGAGACTGGAGACACAACAAGGGTTTGCATACATTGTCTTCTTAACATGTCTGATTTCTACTGGCTCCTCGCACACACTTATGTCTGGTTTAATATTTTAAGACCAGCCATTTACGATAAATTGGAGTCAGCAGAAAATCTCCACTGGCAGTGTAATTAAGTCCAGTGATTAATATGAACTGGTTCAAAGCACAACAGGTCAGATGACAAGTGGTCTTGAACTTTCTGAAAACGTTCTTTGACTTAAGGTCGAGATTCACACATACGGCCATGGTATGCATGTCACTCCTGCCCGTCGCATCCTCAACAGAAGACCGCCTGGCTGTCTGTTCTTAAAATAGAGCTGACCTCAACACCCCCCCCCCACACACACACACACATAGATGGTGAGAATGAATTCTCTCATCTTCCAGTATAAGCGATATCAATATGAACACCTCTGCCTGTGATTCTATGTGAGAAAGAGCAAGAGAGTCTTTTTGCACTTGGTAAAAGCACATATGATCTAACATATGTCTGTGATGTAATGCTACCACAGAACATCTGTAATTTAATGACCCATTAACACAGGATACTTTGCTTTAACCCTGCTACGCAACACTGACATAAGCAGGCCATAACCACATCATACCAGATGTTATGTTCTGTCATGAATTGTTGTGTTCAGTAATATAACAGTGCCATGTTATTATTACTGGGTTAGGGCATATGACACAATGTTGGACATCATGATGACTAACTACAGTACACAGCAAAAAATTGCACGTAAGATAAGCTATATCAAATATTAACTAGAAGTCTTTTGAGAATGGCACTGGCTCAGAAGTTTATAGCTATTAAAAACTAGGTGTTCACTTAGGCCCAATTCTAATTTTCTTAAACCTTTATTTTAAAGTTTTTTTTTACATTTTACATCCCTAAAATCTTTAAAGGCTAAATTGCTATTATTATTCATGGTGTTCCCCAGGGGTCAATACTGGGTCCTCTCCTTTTCATCATTCATTTTTCACAGCTTTGCCTCCTGGACTGTATTCAGTTATTAAGCAGAAGCTACTTCAAACTGTGTGTTCACTCAACCTAATTTTCCTAAGCCTTTAATTTAAGAGTTTTTTACATATTACATTCTTCAAATCTTGAAGTCTAATATTGCTGTTATTATTCATGGTGTTCCCCAGGGGGTAAATACAGAGCTTCCTCTTTTTTCATCGTTCATCTCCCACAGTTTTGCCTCCTGGACTCTATTCAGTTATTAAAACAAAAGCTACTTCAAACCGTGTGTTCATTCAAAATTATTTCTAATTCTCTTAAACGTTTTTTATATATATATATATATATATATATATATTTTTTTTTTTTTTTTTTTTTTTTTTTTAATTTTTTTTTTTTTTTAACATTTTACATTCTTCAAATCTTTAAGGTCTAACATTGCTTTTGTTTTCCATGGTGTTCCCCAGGGCTCAATACTGTGTCTTCTCATTTTCATCAATAATCCTCTACAGCTTTGCCTCCTAGATTAACATTCAGTTATTAATGCAAAGCTACTAAATGATGTTCACTCTACCCAATTCAAAATTTCCTATAAATCTTTATTTTTAGAGCAAAACTACTAAAAAAGCTACTTCTTTGCTCTAACCTACTGCTGCTTTTTCTTTATACTTATATTTTTCATTTTTACATATCTCAAAACTTTAAAGTCTAACATTATTATTATTCATGGTGTGCCACAGGGGTCAATACACGGTCTTCTCTTTTTGATGTCATCTTCTATAGCTTTTCCTCCTGGACTCTATTCAGTTATTCAAGACAAAACTACTAAAAAACTACTTCACTTTAACCTTCTGCTGATTGTTTCACACATATTTAATTTTTACATTCCTCAAATCTTTACTATCTAACATTGCTAATCTCATCCATGGTCAATACTGGTCCTCTTCTTTTCTTCCTTGATCTTCCACAGCTTTGTCTCATGTACTCGTTTCAGTTATTCAAGAAAAAGCTACTGATTTTTTTAGTCTAACCTACTACTCAAGTTTCCTACAGTTTTTTTTTTCTAAACTTCATATTCAGTTGTTTTTGTTTATGTAAACCTGATGTTTTTATATTAGCAAGTGTTACTTGGATGCATGCATCAGTTTTTACTTACTAATATGTTGATGTTCCATATGTCCCTGTAAGAAAAGAGAGAATGATGAACATCAATGTTTCCCTTTAGAATGTGCCACATCATCCATCATCATCCTCATCACCACATCTATTCCACATCTCATCAGATCAGTCATGCTCCAGTCCTGCATACCTATTTCACTCCGCCACACAATCTCCTCCAAGGTAACAAGAACGAATCCTCATGGGATCTTTTTGGCAGCATGAAGTGGATCTGCTGCTTTTGTCCTTCTCTGATTCCGGCAATTTCCTTGCAGACTCATACACTTCTGTAAATTGAGCCGTTCTAACCCCTCAGTCCTGTGTAGTCCAGGGTTAGTTGAGTCGCCATGGCAAATTAGCTCTTGCCGTGTCTGACCACGTCTGTATACTCAGACGGTCCAGATATTCTGGCTGGCCAGGCAGTTTAAAAGCATCTTTTTACTCCACATCCTTTGCCATCCTTTGAAATTACAAAAACATGGAGCATTGTTTTTTAGTTGTCATGCTCCAGCTGTTCAATGTTTCAGTAGTTTCTGCATAACTTGCTGTTCTCTAACAAGGAGCTTAACGGCGAGATGGTGGTGGTGACACCACATAGAAAACTTATGGGATCAGCTGAGTTGCCGCGTAGAGGCTCGTAACTCTGTACCCCAGAACCTCAATAACCTGAGGGCCGCCCATCAAGAAGAGTGGGAGGCCGTGCCTCAGCAGACAACGAGTTGACTTGTGAACAGCAGGAGACGTCGTTGTCGAGCTGTAATTGATGCTGAAGGGCACATGACGAGTTATTGAGACATTGAGATTGTTTGTGGGGGTTTACCCGCCACTGCTGTCGGCTTTTCTATCAGCAAATTGTTCGAGATGAGGAAATCACCATCGCATGCTTCTACTGAAACGCCCTACATTCATGATATTATATCACTGCAGCAATAAATTTCACCTGAAAGCCAAATATCCCGAACTTTTTGTGAGTTCACGTTTTCCTCTAAATTGTGAGGTTATTAAGTAGATGGTATACAAATTTTACTACAGACATGCTACGTGGCCACTTCTGGGTAATTTTTAGGACATATATTTTTCTCTCACTTTACAAAAAAGCATTTGACCACACCAGCAGCATCCCATATCATTTGCTGTAATGCACCTCAAGAAGAACACTGTTAGCGTGTGCTCGGTGCAAAATATACAGCAATACCGAGAAGCTAAAGCAGATATGTTCTAAAAACGTGAAAGTAGGTGCGTTGAAAACACTGTAGACTTTGACCCGCAGGCTGCCAGACCTCTGCAGGTTGATATTATACACAGATTCAAAGCCTGACTTCTGCCAGAAAATAAAAGCTTTAAAAAACAGTTAACCATTTTTTGCTGTTTTTTTAAAAAAATACATTGCCATGGCTACCCCTCTGAAATGTCCACACAGTCCTGATCAGGCAGAGAAGAACAGTTATTCCAGCTGTTCACCCCAAATGAATTATGGAATTAGCATCAAATTTGTCTTTGTGTAATGATCATCAAAACACCTTTGCGATCACTGAAGTAAGTTTAATATTTGCTGCCAAAGTGACCCTACTTACACTGACCACATTCTGAAACCTCTGAAAAAGTAAGGCAGAGTCCAGAAGTTAAGTTTGTCACTCACAAAATCAGCCCCAAATTTGCAGAGCAACCAGAAACAATCATCAGGCATACACTCCCCGGCCATTATTATTTACTTGCCTTGCTAGTAAAAGGTTGGACCCCCTTTTGCCTTCAGAACTGCCTTAATTCTTCGTGTCACACTTTCAACAAGGTGTTGGAAACGTTCCTCAGAGATTTTGGTTGGTTATTTGAGTTCCTGCTGCCTTTCTATCATCTGGAACCAGTCTGCCCATTCTCCTCTGACCTCTCACATCAACAAGGCATTTTCGTCCACACAACTGACCGCTCACTGGACATTTCCTCTTTTTCGGACCGTTCTCTGTAAACCCTAGAGATGTTTGTGTGTGAAAATCCCAGTAGATCAGCAGTTTCTGAAATACTCAGACCAGCCTGTCTGGCACCAACAAACACGCCACGTTCAAAGTCCCTTAAATCCCCTTTCTTCCCCGTTCTGATGCTCGGTCTGCACTTCAGCAAGTTGTCTTGACCACCTCTACATGCCTAAATGCGTTGAGCTGCGGCCGTGTGATTGGCTGATTAGCTATTTGTGATAACAAGCAATTAAACACCTAATAAAGTGGCCGGTGAGTGTATTTCAGAAAGTAACTCTGCCTGCTCAGTACATGAAAACAGCCACTGCTGTTAAGCTAAATGCATTTTCCAAAAGCCATGCTTACCTTGTGCACAAGAAAACACTCAAAACAGAGTTTTGAAAAATCTCCACCCTGGGGAGCGTTTTCATATTAACTGCCAGTGTTTATTAACACTGTTAGCATGGCAGCTCCTGTTCTAACCTCAACAAGCTAAACTTAAATACCAAACAGATCTTGGCTGATCGACTGCATTCGAGGTAAGAAGAAAATCATGTAAACTTGATTTTTTCACTGCAAAACAACTTTAATGGACTGATTTAGTGAAATTTCAAATTAACACATTTTCTTCTTATCCTGTTCAGCCAGGTGGAGAACGAAAAACAACACCTACGATTTCTCCTTCTCTGTTTCTGGCAGCAATATTTAAAAAAAAAGTTAGTTAGTTAGTTAGTTAGTTACCAAAAGTTAGAGTTAGTATCTGGAAACAATTACTTGTTTTTTTATTTGTGAACCAAAATAGTGTATTCATGGGAACAGGAGGTCAAAATATGGTGGAAAAAAATAAAAAATAAAAAAATATCTGGATACATGTGTAATGCCGGGGAGCGATGATGAGCCGGACACATGTGCTGGGAGAAGCGAGATTTATTAGGGACAAATCCATACTCAGGGTCGAGGGTCACAGACAGAACAATGGACAGACATTATAAAAAAGGGAAACAGGCTAAACAATACATAGACAAGCAATCTAACAGGGGAAAAGCACAGGGCTTAAATACAGGAACAACGAGGGTTAACAAGACAAGGTGAAAACAATCAAGGGCGGAGTCTGGAAACAAGGGGGCAGAACAGGGAAGAATCAAATCAAGGAGGCACGTGGGGGACTGGGAGGGGCCAATCGTGACAACATGTGAAAAGGACCTAATACGTTTAACTGACATAGTATGAAGTAAGGCTATGACTATGTTATTGTATACTTATATACATTTTATAAACCCTCATGCAGTTATATGCTTATAATATATTAGGAACATGTTTTGGATGAGACCAAGCATAGCTATAAAGAAGCAGCCTAAAATACTAGTTTCATTGGCCAAACAAGGACATGACCTCCAGTCTCCAGCATAGGCCATAACATATACACATACCCAACATGCTGTCCATGTTCATCTTGTACATTTGAATTTTCACTGCAAAATTCCTTTGAATTAAGTTATGAAAATATCAGATCAACACATTTTCCTCTTACCTTGATCAGCCAGATGGAGAAGGAAAATAACACCTATGATTTATTTCTCAACAGTATGCCAAAAAAATTAATTTAATAGATCAAAATAATGACCTTTCTTTCAAAATATTGACTTACTATGGCAAAATAATGATGATGGATCTCTTAATACTTGCTTATTAATCCTAAATCATGATTCTGGTATAATCATTATTTGAGCAATTTTTGAGAAATCTTTATTTCAAGTCAACATTTTGAGAAAATATGACATTATTTTGAAATACAAATTAAATATATCTTAATACTGGACCCAAAACCAGAAAAGGAGATTTCTTGCTTATGTAGGTTTGTATAATATCATGAAGGAGTCACCCTTGTCTATTTTGCCTTTATTTCAAATCAACAGCCACCTCAATGCTAAACATCTAAATGAGACATGGCACAGTCGAAATAAAATGTAGAGAAATGTACATGACATTGGGTTATTTTTTATTCATCTAGGTCTACAGCTTTGAGCAGGACCATCCCTGGAGTGACCCTGGAGTGGAGTGCCATGTTCCAGGCCACAAATGCTGGGGACAGAGGAAGGACACATCCAGCACAAGGTCAACCGGCCTGCTAGCCTCGTGGGTATAGAACCACTGGACCTCCAGTCCCTCAGTTGCTGAGCGCAGACACAGTAGTGTACGCTTTTCATCCATGCATATATGTATAAGTTCTTTAATTCATTTGCTGGAGCACAGATGAGAGAAAAGAGAGAGCAAAAGAAGATTTGAAAAGAGCAGAGAGATGAAAGAGGTCAGAGTGAAAACGAGTGAGAGGTGGGAAAAGTATTAGCGAGAGAATAAAACGAGCAGTAAGAAGAAGCCTTTCCGCCGGCCCCATTAGCATGCAGCACCCATCGGTGTGAGGGAAGGAAATCTGTATGGAATAAATTGAATGACCTTTACGCCAACTCCATCTAACACAGCAACTCTGTCTGTGCTGGACTCTGTAAACCAAACCCCATATCCACTCTGCGGGGGGTTTACTGGGACAGCGCGGCTAATTTACCTCAGAGGAGCCGAGCAGTTCCCAAATCAATAGCCAAAGCCAACACAGGGCGCAACAGCAATTTAGAGGGATTCCTGCAAGGCGAAGAGACATGACCTCAGAGAGCTGAGATGGAAAGAGGAATGGTAGATGGAGAGAGAAGAAGAAGGAAGTTGTGGTGGGTTTGGAATGGAAATGTGTCTTCACACACAGTCTATAGCAGGGATCCCAAACTTTTAAAGGTGTTTTATATAGCATTACTACTACTTTTTAAAAATTAAAATACAAAGATTTTACCAAAAACACAAGTTTAATAAGTAAATTATTAAGATTAGATTAAGAGACCCGTATTAGTCCCACAACGGGGAAAGTTCACCTCCACATTTAACCCATCTGTGCAGCGAAACACCACATACACACTAGTGAGCGCGCGCGCACACACACACACACACACACACACACACACACACACACACACACACAATAGGGGGCAGTGAGCACACTTGTCCGGAGCGGTGGGCAGTCCTATCCGCAGCGCCCGGGGAGCAGTTGGGGGTTAGGTGTCTTGCTCAAGGGCACCTCACTCACAAACTGTCAGCTCTGGGGATCAAACCAGCGACCTTCTGGTCACAAGGCCGGTTCCCTGACCTCCAGCCCACGACATAAACAAACAGAAACTCTGTCGACCAGAGGAGGATGGGTTCCGCTTTTGAGCCTTGGTTCCTCTCAAGGTTTCTTCCTCTTGCTCTTAGGGAGTTTTTCCTCGCCTTGGTCATGAGGGGGGTGGACCTGGATTTTTCTGTGAAGCTGCTTTGTGACAACACATGTGACAGTCGTGATGCTGCGCTGGACAACATATCTTAGCATTTACCAAAGCGTCCAGCCAGTATATCTGTACCAGTCACCTGACCCCTGGGTGATGACAGCCACGAGAGGTGATGGAAAGGTGGTGCCCAAACGCTGTGCGCTGACGACGGCTTTGAGACTGTAATAAGTGGCGGGAGGACAGTGCTTGAGCTCTGACTCTTGAGTCTTGCCTCCTGTTTCACAGTGAGGCCACTGTATTACACCTGATGTTTGATCACAGTGGCTGAGCTGCAAAATGGAGGTGGTGACCAGGAGGTGGAGCAGTGTAATCTCTCTTTCCCGCTCATTTCAGGTGCTCGCTAGTGCTGGCTTCAGCAGTGTGGACACCTTTAAAAGAAGCAGAGAGAGAAGAGAGAGAGGGTGGAAGAAGATGGACAAGCATCAGCAGCAGCAAAAAGACCGATCAGCTGAAAAGCTTGTAGGAGAAAGAAACTGAGTCTAGCTGGAAGCTTGTGAAAAGTGGTTTTCTTTGGTTGTGTTGGTGGTTTATGTGAAAATCAAACAAGAATGCTTGCCATAATCATCACGCCTACCTTCGGCATCCTTCTTTCTCCTGGGGTTGCACATGAAGTGCTACAATATTCTTGGATGTTCAGAATGTGCTCTTGCAGCTCAATCTCTGCAGGATCCCTAAAGGTGACAAGTATGGAGATAACTCCGTTCTTGTGGCACCTTCTCTGCAGGATTGCCTTAAGTGACAAGTATACAGATGACTGCTCTCTTGTGGCATATTCTCCATCACAACCCCAAAAGTGACTAGATCTTCTTGCTTGCTGTGAGATTCTCCACAGGATACCCAAAAGCGTCAGGTATGCAGATGACGGCTCTTGTGGCACACTCTCCACTGAATCCTCAAAAGGTTCTCTTACTTGCTTGGAGGATGGAATTGTCTCTTCACAGCACCAGGACAGAAGTGGAGTTATGAAACCCCACCGACAGTGCCTGTGTTCATGATCCATCAATCCAATATCTCGGCAGCATTCTGTTTGAGGATTACAGCATTTATCTTGAAATCCATGGGATCAAACAAGCATCAGCTGCCTTTGGGAGACTCCAGTGCTGGATCTTTCAGAATAAAAACCTCTTGCACACCAAGGTTGCTGCCAGTCAAACTGTCTGTGATGTCACTCTCCTCTACAACAGTTAAGCTTGGGTCACTTATAGATGTCACATCAAATATCAAGAGAGCTTCCATAAAGGCGGTCTCCAACACACTCTGGGAGTCACCTGTAATAATCATGTGCAACTGGGACTAACTGTATAAAGTTCCTTTACAGTTCCTTAAGTTAAGTGATACTTTTTTAATCCCACAATCGGGGAAATTCCACCTCTGCATTTAACCCATCTGTGAAGTGAAACACCACATACACACTAGTGAATACACACACACTAGGGGGCAGTGAGCACACTTACCTGGAGCAGTGGGCAGCCCTATCCACGGCGCCCGGGGAGCAATTGGGGGTTAGGTGTCTTGCTCAAGAACACCTCAGTCATGGACTGTCAGCACTGGGGATTGAACTGGCAACCTTCTGGTTAAAGGGCCAGTTCCCTAACCTCCAGCCCACGACTGCCCCCTTAACTGGCATCCAACTGTATAATGACTTTCTGAAGCTCTTGCTCCACTTTTCTTCTCTCTTTCATTTTCCTTCTCACCTGTTTAAAAAATTAAGGGTTCTGGAAAGGGTTCTTTGGAGCATTATCACAGAACAGTGGTTCCTAACCCTGTACTGATCGCCCCCAGACAGTCCGCATCACTTGGGTATGAAGAAACCTGAGGACTACTGCCATAGAGGAACCAGTTTTGGTTCCCTGAAGAACCTTCCAGTGGAAGGCTCTTTAAATAACCATTATTATTACAAATGAGATGTTTAAAAAGTTTAAAACTGATATAACCTCCACATTATGTGAAGGTTGTACACCCAATAAACAGGTCTTTCTAGGACTGTACTTTCAAGCCAAGAACCATTTAGAAACCTTTATTTTAGAAACCTTCATATTATAGTGTACAGTCATTCCCTGTTTCTCCTCCACCCATGTACGTTTGTTTGAGGCCTCCTATCTCCTTTCACAGAAAGTGAAACATGATGGCAGGTGACTGGGAGATCAGTGAAAACCCTCAGCGAGATATTAGTGGCGCCTCTCTCATTGCTGAGGAGATTATGCTTCTGCTCTTGAGCCGTCCCCTTCTTTTTTTTTTTGGACGGCTCTGCTGAAATGGAAATATTTGGAGAGCTCTTTAGTGATGTCAAATCACCTGCTGCCTCTCAGACGCCAGCTCAGTGTCGGCAAAATTGCCTCTCTGCTTCATTCCACGGTGTACTTAAGGCGCTCTCCCTCTCTATCTCAGACACACACTCAAGCATGTAATGAATACAAATCCCTGAAAACAAAAGCAAACTAGGAGAAAAAAAGACGGCTGATAGGCCCCCCGATATCTCGACTGCTGCTGTTATAGCACCTTGCGTTTTGCCTGCGTTCCTTTATGGCCTCTTCTAGAGGAAACGTACTGGCTTTCCTCTCTGACTTGATTACAGCAAGAAGGCCACTTACAGCATTTGGAATGCAGTACTGATGCTTGTGTGCACATTAGGTGTTAAAAGCATTGGCAGCATTTGGAGTGGATGGGGCTGGAGTGGCGAGGTGAGGATAACGAGGCGTTCACCCCCTTCAACTCCAGGTATCTCTTTAGGGAGTGACTCTCCATCAGTTCTTCACTCTTAACTATGAATCTTATAGATTAGTTTCATGAATGACTTATAGTAGTTACCGAATAATTCACAGTAGATAGCAAACAACTCATAAGGGTCACTAAATGATTCATCGTGTAGAAGACAAGTCCTTAAGTGCTACAGCCCCTAAGCTCTGACCTCTTTGCCCCGACACATTTGTGACGGACTTCAATCAGTTCTATCTTCATTTCAAAGCCTTGTTGTATGTTTTATTTCCATTTCTGTGCTGCTCATTTTATTCCTTTGGCTTGTATTTGTTTTTCTTATTCTTATTCTGCTTTTCTTCACAACCTTTTGTGAAGATAATAACCTTTTTGTTGTTTTTTTTGCTCTACTTTTTCATCACAGTACCTGTCTTGTGTTGTTTGATTTCCTTTACATCCTCCCTCTTGTTTTGTTTGCTTTTGATATTCTTGTGTTTCATAGTTGGCTGCTTTGTTGGCCTGTTGTGATGCTCTGTAAAGTGACTTTGAGTCTTGGAAAGGTGATACATAAATAAAACATTATTATTACACTTGTAAGGTACACACCAGGGTTTCTCAACCGCTGGGCCGTGGACACAAGTGGGTTGCAAAGCACTCTCTGGTGGTCCTCAGGTCTATACTGAGGAGGTGACAGTGGTCCATAGTGGGCTACTAAGGGTACTTTGTAATAAAAAATGGGATGCACTGTCGGAGCAAAACCTTCATTTTTTGACATAATTTGAACAAACCTGCTGCCCTTTATGTGGTGTGTAAGTTTCATGATGAATGGACCACAAGAAATGACCCAAAATTACTTGGAAAGACATCTGGTTCCATTGACTTGCATGAAGAGTCAAGTAGGTTTTTTCCTTCTCCTGTAAAGTTATCGTTTTGGAGTTATGATATTTTGTTCCGACAGCAGCGAATATACAGTATAACACTCTCCTTCAATCTGAAGAACACTTTCATGATGCAAAGTGTTCTTTAAATGTTTATGGTTTATTTTCTTCACTAAAGAACCCTTAAAGAGCCAACTTAGTATATTATTAAATATTATATTTTAAAACTAATACATGAATAATAAGCCTGAAGTTGTTAGGGACTGAAATAAAGTGCATTGACTGAACTAAAACAGTCATTTGTATGAACTGTGGCAGGTATGTGGCCAAACCTGCTCTTTATGAAGATCTATTCACACCTTCTAAACAGTAACTGTGAATTCTCTGGCAGAAATTTCACCCTAATGGAAAGAAGAACTGTGCGCTTTTCAGACAAATACTGCTGTGCACTGCTGTGTCTGATCCGCTCAGACCAGCACAACACACACTAACACACCACCACCACGTCAGCGTTACTGCAGTGCTGAGAATGATCCACCACCTGCTCTGTGAGGGTCCATGGGGGTCCTGACCACTGAAGAACAGGGTAACAGAGTATCAGAGAAAAAGATGGACTACAGTCTGTAACTGTAGAACTACAAAGTGCAGCTATACCGTAAGTGGAGTGGGAAATAAGCATGCTTCCCTCAACTGAGGGAGGAACATCGTTTTTTTGGCAACTGTTAAAAGGAGAAAAGGTTTAATAATTGATCCAAGCACAAAAAACTGTCCATCACATCTTCACCATCAGTGATAAAGTTTGCAGTTCTTCTTGTTGTCATAACCGTCATCATCGTGAGCTGAAGACCCAACTTTTTTACCCTCCTTTCATCTTCCTTGAGGGTCTTCAGGTATTCCTGATTTTCTGCCACGAGTGTTGCGCCATGCTCATGGCAGGAAAGGCTGAGTCAGCTCTCTCTGCTGAGTGCGGAGGAGGAAGAGGAGGACGGAGAGGAAGCGCAGCAGTGCGTGAATTTGAGTTCCACAGAGAAGAACACTACTGAATTTGAATGTAATGCCAAAACCGAGTCTTGAGGTCTGTGTTCTTCACTACAGTCTTGGCAGTCCAGCTCAAGCACACATGCCTGGCTTTCCTCACATGCTGAGTCTGCTCATCAGAGCCTGATAAACCTGATCAAAAGAGAGGAGTATGTTAGAGAAAGAAAAAAAAACATGCACAGTATGGGCATAATAATCAGGAGATGCCTAGCCATTGCTATGTTATCCCAGGTGGTTGCTAGGCTTTGCTATACATGTAAAAAAGATGGTTCTTCAAGGGTTCTTTAGTAAAGAAAACGCTTCTATATAGAACCATGAACACTCAAACAACCATTCGCACGATTAAAGATTGTTTGCATCATGAAATAGTTCTTCAGGTTGACAGATGTGCTGTAAATGGTTCTATTTAGAACCTTTTTGAAAAGGTTTGATATAGCACTAAAAGAGTTCTTCTATTGTTACAAGCTTGACACTGTAATAGAACCCTTTTGGTGCTATATAGAACCCTTTTCAATTTCATTTAAGTGAAAACTGCCTGGCAATGTGAAGCAGGCTAGAAGGTCTCAAACAGCAGCACATGATGCCACATTCTGGAAAGAGTCTCCAGTCTGGAAAGGGATACAAAGCCATTGTTAAGGCTCTGGGACCCAAGCGAACCACAGCGAGAGCCATTATCTACAAATGGACAAAACTTGGAACATTGGTGAACCTTCCTAGGAGTGGCCGGCCTACTAAAATTTCACCAAGAGCATGTCAACATGTCACCCAGAAGGCTGCAAAAGAACCTAGATGAACATCTAAAGAACTTCAGGCCTCACTTGCCTCAGTTAAGGTCAGTGCACACAATTCCGTAATAAAGACACTGGGCAAACATGGCATCCATGAGGGTGTTGCAAGGTGAAAACTTCTGCTGACCAAAAAGAACACAATGGCTCGTCTCACATGTGCCAAAAAATCTAGATGACCCCCTTTTGGGATAATATCCTGAGGACTGATGAATCAAAGGTGGAACTTTTTGAAGACATAGGTTCCATCACATCTGGCATGCAGCTAACACTGCATTCCTCCATAAGAGCATCACAGCAACAGTGAAACATGGTGGTGGTAGTGTTGTGGTCTGGTGCTGCATTGCTTCTGCAGGACCTGGATGACTTAATAATTAATGGAACATAATCAATGGACATAATTAATGGAACCATGAATTCTGCTCTCTATCAGAAAATCATGAAGGAAAATATCTGCCTGTCAGTTCATGATCTGAAGCTCAAGGGCAGTTGGGTTAGACAGCAGGACAATGATCTGAGCACAAGCAAGTCCACCCCTGAATGTCTGAAAAGAAACAAAAATATAATCTATATCCACGGTATGAGTTAAAATCAGTAAACAGGGGCTGTACTACTTGAGGTGGGAGGCACTGAAGTACAAAGGTGGGAGCATCATGATCTAGGGCTGTTTCTCTACAAACGACACTGAGACATTACAAGTCAATGAAGGAAGCATGATTGTAGTGAGATACCAGAAGATATTAGAAGAGAATTTAATGTCAACGGCCAAGAAGTTGAATTTGAGGAGAAGATCGGTTTCCATAGAAATTGGTTTTGGTAGAACTACAACCCCAAACACACAGACAAAGACTGGATACTTAAAAAAGAAAGTGCCCGTGTGGCCTAACCATGACTTGATCTCATGACTTGAACCCCCTTGAAACTTTTTGGAGCTTTTTGAAATTGAAGTTCATCAGATAGACCCTAAGTGTAACATCCGTTCACTCTTTGTCTCTGTCTTTCTGTTTGCCTTTTTCTTGGTTTCCTAGTGCTGTGTGTTTTTTGTTTATCTGCCATGTGCTTTTGTTGTCCTGTTGGCTCCTCCCCTTTCCTGCCCTGTCTTCACCTGTTCTTTGTCTCCCAGCCCCGCCCACTCATTAGTTCCAGGTGTTTCTTGTTTTCTGTTAGTATTTATACCCATGTGTTTGCTCAGTCCCTTTGTCTTGCATTGTGTTTCTTTATATTGTGTGGTTCCCCTCGTTGTTAGTATTGTTTCCTTGTTTAGTTCTTGTTTGCTTTGTTTTACCTTGTTCTGGGTTTATCGGTCCCACTCTCTTCTGCCCCAGTGTTTGTGAACTCTGCATTGTGTGTAAATAAAAGCAACTCGCACTTGGATCCTGCCCCAGTGCCTCAAACATTAAACTAAGTCTAGGGGAACTGAAGGTGGTTTACCAAGAGAAATGGATCAATATTTGCAATGCTTTAAAAAGGTAATTGCTACTTACTGTAGAGGTCACAGCAAAATACTTCCTGAACTACTGAGACTATCTGAAGCTTTGCAAAAGTACAGAGATCTTCTAAAGCTTGAAAAAGTAACTGAGAGCTTCTAAAGCTTGTAAAAGTAACTGAGATCTTTTAAAGCTTTGCAAAAGTAACTGAGATCTTGTAGAGCTTTGTAAAAGTAAATGAGATCTTGTAAAGCTTTGTAAAAGTAACTGAGATCTTCTAAAGCTCTGCAAAAGTAACTGAGATCTTCTAAAGCTTTGCAAAAGTAACTGAGAAATTCTAAAGCTCTGCAAAAGTAACTGAGATCTTCTAAAGCTCTGCAAAAGTAACTGAGATATTCTAAAGCTCTGCAAAGTAACTGAGATCTTGTAAAGCTTTGTAAAAGTAACTGAGATCTTGTAAAGCTTTGCAAAAGTAACTGAGATCTTGTAAAGCTTTGCAAAAGTAACTGAGATCTTGTAAAGCTTTGCAAAAGTAACTGAGATCTTCTAAAGCTCTGCAAAAGTAACTGAGATCTTGTAAAGCTTTGCAAAAGTAACTGAGATCTTGTAAAGCTTTGTAAAAGTAACTGAGATCTTGTAAAGCTTTGTAAAAGTAACTGAGATCTTCTACAAAGCTTTAGAAGTAAATGAGATCTTCTAAAGCTTTGTAAAAGTAAATGAGATCTTCTACAGCTTTGTAAAAGTAACTGAGATCTTCTAAAGTTTCCCAAAGTTACTGAGAATTTCCAAAAAAAATTCATAAATTTACTGAATTAGTTTCTAAAGCTCTTACTGTAGAAGTCTCAAAGCTGTAAAGCCAACAATGACTTTGCATTGGAAGTATATAATCAGCACTTTCCACACAATTTATCTGCTTGTTTCAATGAGCTGATTGAAAAATAGTTAACAGAAAATTACAGCATACTTTTTCTTATTTATCGCCAGCAATAACTGCAACTTTGAAGGGTTTGTTAGGAAGGCCACAGGTTGTAAGTTCAGCAGAATGAAAACTGTGTTGGGTGCAGAGTTGAGTCATAAAGCCTGTGATCAGTACGGGATTATGATAGTACAGAGAAACTCTTCTTGGAATGCATAATAATCTGTTACCACTACTGCATATCCAAAAGCCATCAAACTGAACATCATGTCTCATTGATTCAGAGTTCAAAGACATGAAAGGGATCAGTTAATAGTTGGTTTAGAGGTCACCTCTCTCTCTCTCTCTCTCTCTCTCTCTCTCTCTCTCTCTCAGATGCTGAAGCAGCATTCATGTACTATGTAACGTAGGCAGTTCCGTCCTGAATGACAAACAGTGAGAGAGAGTGAGCAAGAAATAGAGATAGAGAGTGACTCAGAGCCTTTGTAAAGTCAGACTCGGTAAGCGTGGTCATAACAAAGCTTTCGAACTTCTCCAAATCAGATTCACACACATGCCTCCCTCACTTTGAACAAGGTAGATAAAAATCCCAAACATGAGAGAGTCTGGAGAGGAATGTCCCAGGAGATATGGGAAGGGAGGACCAGATGGTCATAAGGAAAAATACAGTTTTCCAAAAACTACAACTTTTATTCCTTTTTGTAAAAATACAGGCAAATTCCAGGTTTCAAGATGACTGCTACTACTGCTAAGGTCTAAGGCAGGGGTGCACAACTCGGGGCCTGGAGGGCCAGTGTCCAGCACAGTGGTAGCTTCCCCACTCAAACATACACAATAAACCTGTCAATCAACTGCAATCATGAGTTGAATCAGGAGTGTTTGAACAGGTAAATTACCAAATTGTGTTGGATGCTGGCTGGAGTTGTGTCCCCCTGCTCTAAGGTTTCCAAAGTGACAAGATCCATGGTTTTAATCCCGTATGAATCTACCATGTCTATAGATTTGTAGAAGTCTGCTAAGTGATCATTCTGACATGGATTACCTTCTATCATTGGCTGAAATCAAAGCTTTAGCACAAGTT
Source organism: Pygocentrus nattereri (assembly GCF_015220715.1). Taxonomy (NCBI): domain Eukaryota; kingdom Metazoa; phylum Chordata; class Actinopteri; order Characiformes; family Serrasalmidae; genus Pygocentrus; species Pygocentrus nattereri. The sequence continues at coordinate 6,953,475 of NC_051232.1, forward strand.
CTACCAGGAAGACTCCAAAGGTACGTCACTCGATGCTCTGACCAATAACAAGCTTCCACCAGTCTTTAAAATGACTTGATGTCTGGCTTGCTGCTTTCAGATGCTGATGTTTCGTGCTTCTCCTCCCAGGGGGTAGGCCCAGCCCCCTACCGTCCCTATAAGGCAGGATCTGAGAGGGTCTACGCATTGAAGACCTGGGCCAATGACAGGGCTCATAACCAGAACTTTAACATACCAAATATTGTTATCTATCAAATTGTTGCCTCTTATTGCTCAGATTTTTTTTTCCTTCATGTTCATCTCTATAGTCTTTCTGGTAAAACTTGCAGCTCCTTCCCTAATCAAAGGCCTTTTCATATTGACATTTCTGTAATGTAATAACAAAACAGATAATAGGAAACTGTACCTCCTTCTCTTTTGGGACCTGAACACAAGGCTAATAGCTAAAATTGAGCTTGATTTGTCCTAGTTACTTCCTCCTCAACTTTGTGACAAGACCACAATGTATTTTGTAAAGGCTGAATTACAAGGAGAAGGAAATTATGGGCAGTAGGGGCGTTTTCAAGTTGCACTTTCACAGCACTTCGGCCAGTGACTAAAAGCTTACACTATGATTATACTCCATAAATTTGAATTGCCATTGGTACCAGGCATCAGATTTTTTAAGTTTTTTACTGGCAGCAAATGTAAATTTGCGGGAAATTACACAGATCCCTCATCTTGTATGAATAGGCCAGTTAAATCATAGAGGAATTCCATTACTTGACCTCCTATGGTACAACAAAACCAGCTTTAATAGGACCTAAAACTACTGAGAGTATCTAAAGCTTTCTAAAACTACTGAGAGTATCTAAAGCTTCCCAAACTGCTGAGAGTTGCTAAAGCTTTTCAAAACTACTGAGAGTTTCAAAGACTTTTTGACTATCTAGAGCTTCAGAAGCATTTCACTGAGTTTCTAACTTTTGAATTTTTAAAAACTACTGAAAATATCTGTCTGCAAAATAACTGAACGTTTCTAAAGAATTCTAAAACTTCTAACATTACTGAGAACTTCCAAAATTTTCCAATTGTCCTTTGTGAAACTACTGATTTTCTTTCTGAAACTACTGGGAGCTTCTAAAGCTTTTCAAAACAACTGACAATTTCTGAAGCTTCATAAAACTACTGAAAGTTTCCGAAAGCTTTCCATAACTACTGATTTTAACTACTCTCTAAAAGTAAAGGTTTCTAAAAGCACTGGAAGTTTCTAAAGCTTTTTTTAAACTGAGCACCCTAAGACTATTCTCACTAAATTACTCTTTTTGGCGTGTCCATTCTTCTACCAGTGAAGGGCAGGATTAGTCCGTCTTGCTAACGAGAAGCACACAGAGTAGATTAATTACTCTCGTCAGCTTTCGTAATGAACTCATGAATAATGTGTTTATAACACATGGCTTCACACCGTGAAAAGGAGGAGGGAAACCGAACACTGAGTGTCTGAATGTATATGCATTTTGTACTCATAAGCATGTTGTTGTATTCCTTTCTGTTGACAGACGTTTGTAAGCAGTTCTTAAAATGACCGATAGAAAATTGAATAAAGCTTGTCGTTGTTGTTGTTGTTATTATCGCCTGTCTGTAGAGCCATACATAAGTGCACTCTCCACATGGCTGGAGTGTTCTTTAATAGCGACGCTCAAGCTGCACTTTGCAGATGGAAGACAAACATGAAAACAGTGCAGAGGGAAGGCAAACAGCTCATTAGGAGGAGTGTCCTGTTCAGTTGGGCCACAGCAAGGTCACCGTCCCGTTTCATTATTTAAAATCTCCCTCAGTGCCGCGGCCAGCGTGCGTCTGGCTGAAGGTTGTCTCTCTCCCGCTAGCGCATCTCTTATTTTCAACTTCGTTATAAATGATATGTTGAGGGGCAATGAAAAGGGCATAGAGGCTGAGCCAATCAGAAGCAAGGACAGACCAAATCAAAGCTAGAGACAAGAGAAGATGGACCAATCAGGCGAATGAGATGGAAGTGAACTTCACTTCCACAAATCAGGTTAATCAGTAGCACTACTTTATTTTAAGGAAGCTCATTAAGGGCTTCAGTTAAACCCAAATTAGGCACTTCTAAACGGTTATTCTATGTATTAGCTTCATTTATTATGACCCGTATTAGTATGTAATTAGAGGACTTTTATGTAAAAATTTTTAAAAATGGTATTGGTAATGTAATAATGCACAATAAACAATCACAATTGAACCAGAATGATCACTGAAATTAGCTTCTTATGACTGTAAAATTGGCAACATTTCTTAAAATTAGGTTCCAGGTGCTGTCAAGTGAGTATAATAGACCACTGGGATACCATAGCAGGGCACCTAGCCACACCCTAGAAAGCACCTAGAATATCTCAGCAAACAGCTAGAAACACCTTAGCAAGCACAGGGAATACAATAGCCACCACCTAGCAACACTCTATCAACTGCTATGTTCCTGACTCGTCTTCCAATCAGCGGCTGTGTTCCTGACTCGGCTTCCAATCAGCAGCTGTGTTCCTGACTCCTCTTCCAATCAGCGGCTGTGTTCCTGACTTGTCTTCCAATCAGCGGCTGTGTTCCTGACTCGTCTTCCAATCAGCAGCTGTGTTCCTGACTCATCTTCCAATCAGCGGCTGTATTCCTGACTCGGCTTCCAATCAGCGGCTGTGTTCCTGACTCATCTTCCAATCAGCGGCTGTATTCCTGACTCGGCTTCCAATCAGCGGCTGTGTTCCTGACTCGGCTTCCAATCAGCGGCTGTGTTCCTGACTCGTCTTCCAATCAGCGGCTGTGTTCCTGACTCGTCTTATAATCAGCGGCTGTGTTCCTGACTCGTCTTCCAATCAGCAGCTGTGTTCCTGACTCGTCTTCCAATCAGCGGCTGTGTTCCTGACTCGTCTTCCAATCAGCAGCTGTGTTCCTGACTCGGCTTCCAATCAGCGGCTGTGTTCCTGACTCGTCTTCCAATCAGCGGCTGTGTTCCTGACTCGTCTTCCAATCAGCAGCTGTGTTCTTGACTCGTCTTATAATCAGCGGCTGTGTTCCAGACTCGTCTTCCAATCAGCAGCTGTGTTCCTGACTCTCCTTCCAATCAGCAGCTGTGTTCCTGACTCGTCTTCCAATCAGCGGCTGTGTTCCTGACTCGTCCTCCAATCAGCGGCTGTGTTCCTGGCTTATCGATCAATCATTGACTGTGTTCCTGACTCATCAATCAATCATAGCCTATGTTACTGACTCACTGACAAAACAGCGGCTGCATTCCTGACTTATCGACCATTCAGTGGCTGTGATTCCTGACTCATTGATCAAACAGTGGGTGGGTTCCTGACTCATTGAGTCTGTGTTTGTTTTGATAGGTGTGTGTTTTTATGTTTCGATGTGCACTTGATTGTTTCTTGTGTAGACATCCTAGAGGCCTTGCGATGCAATGTGATACTACATATGAATGCCAGCTTGAAGTTACGACATGGCTTAAATTTCACATGTGCGTCAACTATGGTAGTATCCCTACGTGTAGCGCTTTTAAAAAATGCAGCTTTTAAAAACAATTGCTTCAGCAACCTTCAGAAGACTATGATGGACAGTGGACTTGACAGATGAGCTCTAGCCCAGAGAAGTCACCGGTGTTTCTGGACATATGACTTTCACTATGCATAGTACAGTCTTAACACTGTCAAAGTATTCCTGAGCCCGTGTGGTGATATCCATCACAGAGGCATGCTGGTTTTTAATGTAATGCCTTCCAAGGGTTCAAAGATAACAGGTATTCAGTTGTGGATTTTGGCCTTGCTTTTTGATCATGTAGATTTCTCTAGATTCCCTGAATCTTTTGAATATATTATGCACTGCAGAGGGTGAAATATCTAAAATACCAAACACTGATCGAGGAACATTGTTCTGGCAACTTGGCCTCAACCCATCCCTGCTCATCCTCCTTTCCTGGATGCTCCTTTTATACCCAAGGATTGCATCACGTCTTTTAAAACATTTTCTGAATGTTTAACAACATTCGTAGTCTTAAACTACTCCTATTCCAACTTTTCTGGAACGCCTTGAAGGCACCAACTTCCAAATGAGTGTATATTTGATAAGCTAAAACATGAAATCTCTTGTCTTTGTACTGCTTTCGTTTAAATCCAGGTTAAAATTAATTTACAAATCCACATAACAAAATTCACTGATTTAAAAAAATAAAGAGAGAAATAAAAAATCTAAGACCAATGCAGTTGGTCACGTTTCATTATTTGAACTGTTTGACAGCCCTTTAATTAACGTAATATATAAGAGGCATTTCATGGAGTGTAGAGGAAACTGAGGCGATTAAAAAGATTGACAGTTCACTATTCAGGACAGAGACACAGCACTGACCACACTTTCCTCCAGTTCTGTCCTTGACTGAACTTTAAATACATGGAGAGCGCACATGGACTCTTAATGACAGCAGTGACGTCTGCCGTCTTGTGTCCAGCGTTAGAGGACAAAGTAATGGACAGGACTGTGCAGCAATGGGACAAAAGGCTGCAGACAGAAATAGACTTAGTAGAGCAAATATGTTTTCTACCATGAAAAAAATAGCACATTAAGAGTATACAGTTTAGATCTATGCAGACTTTTTTGCCCCCCCGCCCTTTAACCCACTCATCATTGGTCAGTTCCCCACCACAGGACTGCTGATGGGCCATTCTCTGCACAACAGCACTCAGATATGGTTGAGAGTTGTCCTCCATCCAAATAGCCTCCAGCCAAGCTCTTAGCTCAGACTTGCACCTCACAGACTTGAGAATCGTCTCGGGGTCACACCTTGAAAACTTCAAACATGACTCAGACTCGCACCCAAAGACTCGAGACTTGACTTGGACTCGCATCCTAGACACTTAAGACTTGACAAAGTCTTACACCTCAGAGAATCAGGACCCAACTCGGACCCCAGACACTTAAGACCTGACTTGACCTCCAAACTTGAGACTCAACTTAGACTTGGACACCTCTTATAGACATAGATTTAGCATTGGGATAGGCTTAAGCACATTACTGGGCTAACAGAGCCAGCCAGGCTATTGTATTCTCTAACACCAAATGCAGTACGCCTCTGTTGGTCACCTGCATGGTCTAAGGTCCTGCTGCTCACATCACGCCAAGGATCCATGGCTCAATAGCTACTAAACTCCAGCCAGTGCCATTCATTCAAAAGTAGGACGTTTTATTTGTGGTACACTGCTTTACCTAATATTAAATAGTTAAGTAAAATTGTATAAATATGAGGATTTATAGGCACCTGTTGAGTATGTAGCTTAGATAGAATTATTAGTATCAGTACTCAGGTATCAGTACTCAGTATCAGGAGATATGTGAATATCTAGAACTGGAATTGGCATTAGAAAGGAAAAAAACGGTACACTTAGAAATAAAGGTTCTGTGCAGGTACCTTTTTCCTTTATCAAGGTACAAACATTACCAATGTACCTTCAAAAGTGCAACAGTGGTTTTAAGGTCCAACTGTTAAACTTAAATACGTTTTTCCTGTTTAAAAAGAGAACATATTTGTGCCTTATCATAACCGAATGCTTTGAAACAGAAAAATAAGATTAAAAAGCCTAGAGGTGAGGCAGGGTGTGCATAGTCAGTACAACTTAGAAAACATAATTTAAATGGATTATGATACGATTATGTTCCTCGACTACAGATACTGAGATGTACCCCTTGGGGGTACCACCCCAGTGATGAGAGGGGCCCCCGTGACTGTTTTGTACAATGCATCCCTTATCTTTTCACTTGGCTCCCCAAACAACAATGGACCCCTGCAACTAGGAATGCTATATTGAAATGGGGGGTAATAATGCTAGACTTCAATGGTTGTCATTTGGCCTGAAAAACAGCAGGACCCCTCTTTTATCAAAGTCTCTGCCTCAGAGACTGAACCAAATTTTCACCACCCCCAAGGAAACTTTCCAATCTGTCGCACAATGTTCAGTTCACTGGGGCAGTGGAGATCACTCACCACCAACGGGTCTAAACAGAACAACAGTCCTATGTAGGACGTTTTTCACTCAAAGGGTTTTTTTATTCATATTGATGTTACCAGTCTGGTAAGCTTGTTTCTGCCATACATCTATTTTTATTAATGTTATGTCCTTTCAGCTGTAGCTAAAGGTCTGTGTTTTGGCAGGCCACCTCACTAGACTTCCGTTTCTTATATTTAACGGTATTTTTGAATGCTGCTTTGGTTGAGTTTTGGAACAGGCTGGTTGCTCCTTCATTCTAACGATGCACACAGAAACTACTTGAGTGCCAATAGTGCCATCTTGTGGACAGCCTTCAGCCTGCTAAACTGTGAGAGTGAGTTACACGAAACATCTGGAAGGCGCATATCCCAATATGCTATACTTCGTCCTCAACCACTCTGACAAGTCTGTGTGACCTAAATGAGAAGCTGGATGCAGTCTGGCTCATAACTCAACTCTGACTCGCACCAGAGACTGGAGACTTGGACTGGCACCCCAGAAACTCAAGACTCAACTTGGGTTCACACTCGAGACTTGAGACTCAGACTTGCACTCCAGAGACTTGAGATTTAACTTTGACTTGTGACTCAGAAAGTCAAGAGTCAACTCAGGCTTGTACACCAGAGACTCAAGACTCGACTCTGACTCGCAGCTCAGAGACTGGGGACTAGACTCGGACTCAAGACTTGGCTCAGACTCACACCTTAGAGTCTTGAGACTCAGACTTGCACCCCAGGGATTCAAGATTTAACTTGGATTCAAACCCCAGAAAGTTAAGACTCAACTCGGGCTTGCACCCCAGAGACACAAGACTCGATTCTGACTCACAGCTCAGAGACTGGGGACTAGACTCAGATTCACACCCCAGAGATGTCAGATTTAGACTCACACCATAGAAACTCGAGACTCGGACTCACACTCCAGAGACTTGAGACTTGGAATCAAATTAGTTGTAAAATAAAGCTAACCATTCATTGAAATTGGTATTAACAACAGTATTTCCACATCAGACATTTCTGAGGTATAATTGTTACGATTATTTCATGTTTTTTGGTGACTAATATTGGGCAGTGATGCAGACATTGGATGTCCGGCCTAGGCCATCTCCTGACCTTATGCACCCATTAAACAGCACCATGTCATTTTCTGGAGCAAATTTCAGAATTTACATTCGGGAAGTGTTCTGATAATAATCGTAGGCGATGTGGGCAGAAATGTGTTTATTTGAGCCGTTTGTGTGCTGCAGTTAACCTCGGACAAGGTCGCTTATTTCAGCTGTCTGGTGTAGGAGCGTTTGCCCATTTCAGGGTTGTTGTGGCAATGTATTGGTTTGCTGAATCCTATCAGGCCGGCTATTACCTGCAGCCTTTCTAATTTTGTTCAATTTGAGCTGGTGTTGGTCCGAGCCTCGGAGCTGCCTGGCGGATTGTGAGCGAAAGGAAATTGCGGGGTCGAGGCGGAGAGAGGCGAGAAGATAGCGCATTCATGGGATGGGATGCTTATTTGAGGCTCTGTTGGTTTCCTGGCTAACATTTGTAAATAAGGCCTATTGTGTTCTATATGGCATTTGTGATTAGACTGTCTGTTTATCTGTGCCGAGACTCATTTCTGTAGAAGAGCACTGATTCCACATTTTAGGAATAGAAGAAAATGTTTCTCCTAGTGCAAGAACAAGAGAGCATGGGGCAAAACCTTTTTTAAACCTAGGAATTAAGCCTAGTCCTGGACTACACAGAATTTTTCATAGAGATTTTACACTGAAAGGAAAATATTGATCTTGCCTCTGATCTCTCAAAATTTCAGCATGATTAAAATCATTAAGTCACTCAGAATGGTTTAATGTGAAATGCTCCGATTTAGAGTCAGAATTATTCACAGTGGTGATGAATGGAACCAGACGACCACCTCTAAAAGCTCCCTCACAGAAAGTGACGACATGAAATGCTTATGAATGCTCTGCCTGATGTCTTGTTTCCCAGTAATTTTGAGATAAGGTTTGGGCATTAAGCACATTTTTCATGGTGGAGAGGTGAAAAGGGTGTTTTAAGGCAACTGCAAATTGGCAATGAAGTACCGTATTGTGTGCATAAACCTTGAGCTCTAAAAGTTCTCAAATAAATATTTAACAGTTAAAATTTTTGTGCCGCTTTGGTGAGTTAATTGCAAAGTTGCTGAGCAACACTGTGCATGTCATGATTTACAAAGAAATCTGGGTAACAGTTTACAATTAGAGTATCTATTAAATGGTACTTAAGAGAGTAATAAACATTACCAAACACTTAAGTTGTGTGCTACTGAATCATTAACTAATGATAGAAATAAGCAGTAACATTGTAGATTTTATTAAGTAATTTGTAACCATTAAATGCTTAAGTAATTATATATATATATATATATATATATATATATATGTACACACAATTTTTCAAGTTTTTGACAAAATCTCTAAGGACCTGTTACTCTTTACATCGCATGTAAATTTCATGATGAATGGACCAAAAGAAACAACCCAAAATGACTTGGAAAGATGTCTGGTTCCATTGACTTACATTAAAAGTACAGTATGTTTTTTCCAACAACATTGATTTTATATATATAAGCCTAGTCCTGGACTACACAGAAATTTTCATAGAGATTTTACACTGAAAGGAAAATATTGATCTTGCCTCTGATCTCTCAAAATTTCAGCATGATTAAAATCATTAAGTCACTCAGATTGGTTTTATATATATATATATATATATATATATATATATATATATATATATATATATATATGTAAATATATATATATATATATATATATATATATATATATATATAAACTTAACAAGGTTTTTACAGTTTGTTTCTTGTTACTATATATACACAAATATATATATTAAAACTAAACATAAAAAATAAGATAATATAAACTCTATCCTTCACAAAAGTAACAAAATAAAGAATTATAAATAAATAAAAAAGCTATTAAAAAAAGATATTTACATTGTAAGGTTATTTTTTCCTGAAATTCACATGGAGTTTTGCACATGAGGTATTGGTTTATATCATACGTGGGATGGTGAGGAGTTACAATATAAACCATAATAAACAGAAAGCTAAAAATATTAACACTGTAGAGATATTCAACAATATACTCCACGTGGAGTGTTGATTATATTGCACACAAGAAAAGGTGATAAAAATCCCAGTATGTTCTGTAGGTGTGTGAGGTCCAATGGGGGTGGAGGAGGTTCTACTGGGAGCAGTGCTGGTTGTTCAGTCTAACAGCAGCAGGAAGGACCTGTGATGGCCTCCTTCACACACTTGGGGTGAAGCAGCCGGTCACTGAAGGAGCTGCCCAGTGCTGCCAGAGTCTCACGCATGGGGTGGGAGCTGTTCTCCAGCATGGATGCTAGTCTGGCTAACATCCTCCCATCTCCCACCATCTGCACTGGGTTTACGGGGCTTTCCAGGACAGAGCTGGCCCTCTTAATGAGTCTGTCAAGTGTCTTCCTGTCCACAGTTGAGATGCTGCTCCCCCAGCAGACCACTCCAAGAAGGTTCTCAGGAGTGCCCCCTGCACTCCAAACGACTTCAGTCTCCTGAGAAGGTAGAGTCAATAGAGTCAACTCCGGCCTTTCCTATAAAGTGTGCTAGTGTTATCTGCCCAGTCAAGTCTATTATTGAAGTGAAAACCCAGGTACATATAAGAGTCCACCCTCTCAATGTCCCATCCCTGGATGTTCACTGGTGGAGGGGAGTGACCGCGTCTGTGGAAGTCCACCACCATCTCTTTGGTTTTCCCTGTGTTGATAGGAGATCGTTCCTCAGACACAAGTCCTGGGTCAGTTCTCTGTACTCTCATCTGTAATGAGTCTGATGATTGTGGAGTCATCTGAGAACTTCTGTAGATGGCAGTTTGGTGAGCTGTACATGAAGTCTGCCGTGTACAGGGTGAAGAGCAACGGTGCCAGGACTGTTCCCTGCGAGGCCCCTGTAATACTGACTACCAATGTCAGACACACTGTCCCGTGCCCTCATGTAGTGTGATCAGTTTGTGAGATAGTCCAGAATCCAGTTTGATAGGTGGTGATCCACCCCTGTGTTCTCCAGCTTGTCCGTCAGGAGTTCAGGCTGTCTGGTGTTAAAAGCACTGGAGAAATCAAAGAACATGATTCTTGCAGAGCTTCTCCAGGTGAGAAAGAGCTCTGTGTAGGAGGTAGATGACCTCTATTGAAAAAAGACTGAGATCGTTCACCCATTTATGGTCTCCTACAGCCTGGGGGTCGGGTTCCTTGTGTCCAGAGATTGTGTTTAGACTTTTCCAGACCCCAGTGATGTCATTTTGCAGCTCTTTCTCCATCTTCTTCCTGTAGTTGGCCTTTCCCTTCCTGATTTTCCTTCTCAGTTTCCTCTGTACAGCTCTCAGTTCTTCCTTGGTACCTGATCTGAATTCCCTCCTTTTCTCCTTCAGCAGAGCCTGTATATCAGGGTTAATCCATGGTTTGTTGTTGGGGGAACACCTAACAGTCTTGGTGGGTTCACTGTTTTCCACACAAAAGTTTATGTAGTCTGTTATGCAGTGTGTGAGACTGTCGCTATCCTCCCCATAAGGTTCACACAGGTCCTCCTACACAGTTGTTTCAAAACAGTTCTTCAAAACCTCTTAAGTCTCCCCGGACCATTTCTTCACAGGTGACCGCTGGCTCCCTATGTACAAGCAGAGTATACACAGGCAGAAGATGGACTGATCTTCCAAGGGGAGGGAGGGGAGATTTATTGTCTCTGGTGTGACGTTACAGACTGTGTGAGGTTCGTCAGAGTGGAGGATGGAGAGACATGGTCTCCAGAGATGAGTATAAGTGCCTATGGGTGCTCACAGCTGTGTGACAGGGTGGCACAGGCAGCATTAGCAGAGGGGGGAGCATATGTAGCTATCATAACAACCTGCCAGAATTCCCTAGGTACGTACATCGGCCTCATGCTGACAGCCAACAATTCAGTGTCCTTACAGCAGATTTGCTCTTTAATGGTGATGCGCCCAGAGTTACACCGTCTATCATTCACAAATAACGCCAGCCCTCCTCCTTTCCTCTTACCACTGTCTGATGTCCTGCCTGTCTGTGAGCGGTAAGCCGTCCAAAGTGTCTAGAGTCAGCATAGTTAGCCGTGACTCCATAAGCATCATGTCGCTACACTTGCTTTACTCCGTCTGATGTCGGGTCATCGCCATCAGCTCGTCCATCTTATTGGGAAGAGATCTTACATTTCCCATGATGACTGAGGGAAGAACTGGTCTATAACATCTCTCCTTCTAGCACGCCGTATAACTCCGGCTCGTGGGGGATATCAGGTCTCTCATCTGGCAGCACAGCTGTGCTGCGCAGCGCTAACAGCTGATCCCTATTGTAAACGATAGGGCTCCATACGGGATCTCCAGACACGGATATAAACAGAGATAAAAATAGAGCAAGGACCAGGACAGACTCTATAAGTTTGGTGTCCATGGTGAAGAAAGCCCTTGGCAAGCAATAAAAGTAAAAATATTAAAAAATAACTAAATAAATGGAGAAAATATCTTAGTTATACTTAGTACTTAGTTCTTACTGTTCAAACTGTTGAGTCACATTCATTGACATATAACAAACTACATATTACATACACACCGATCAGTCATAACATCCTGACCACCTCCTCATTTCTACGCTCACTGTCCACTTTATCAGCTCCACTTACTGTATAGCTGCACTTTGTAGTTCTACAGTTACAGACTGTAGTCCATCTGTTTCTCTGATACTCTGTTACCCTGTTCTTCAGTGGTCAGCATCCCCATGGACCCTCACAGAGCAGGTACTAGGACAAGAACAGCGGTGCTGTGACGCAAACAGGACATCCGCCGTAGAGAGAACCACCTCATTCCAGTTCAGCCTTCGCAGGTCTACGCGGCCTTCGAAGGAGATGCCTTCGTAGACCCTGATTTGGGACCCAGCTGTAGAAAGAGGAGAAGCCTCTGCTGCCTGGTTCAAGGCATAGTCAACCGTCTGCAGATCACCATGAATAAGGACTACTGGTAGATTTCCTTTTTAAATGAACAGCTGTACCTGAGAAAACTCTTTACCATGTACTAACCATCATATCCTTACTTTTTCTTTACTTCAAATGACTCCAGAGTTATGATTTTACCATAGTCAAGTTATTCTATTCGTGAGCCACTGGGAAACAAATCGTGCACTATTGTATTGTTGTCCTTTAAGTGAACACCATCATTTCAACACACCACAGAAAAAATCCTGCAAGTGCAGTGCTACCTGCATTACCCACCCGAAAATAAGTCGTTTGTTGTGATGTATTATATGTATGTATATATTGTGCAAGCTATAATGGCAAAATAAAGTACAGGTAAAATGCAGACTAATACAACCAATAATGTGCCATTGCTATACAGCTCTGAACAGGTCAGTAAGCAGGAGGTCAGTACCTCCTCGGCTGTAAGCCCACTCATTATAGAGCATAATGATCGTGGGTGGAATGACCTCAAGTAGAGCTCTTTAGTGCAGATGTTTCAGTCCACTGCTGAATATCTAGACTAGTTTTCAAAAGTTTGGAATGTATTACATACCAAATTAACTTGTTCATTTCAGTATTACAAACTGTCCACTGAACGATTTGTTGTCTTATCCAACTTTTTAAAAATTGTATGAGCAAGAATTCTACATGGAAAATCATGGGCTGTAATTATTTATTTACATTACATGTTTTGTCAGGTCAATCTGGTTTAATCTCCACTTTTTGATGAATTCTGGAGGTTTTATTGTAGTATAACGTCATTTTCTATGTTTGACAACTTTCTCAGTCATTTTTTCAAAAAACAATAAACGAGTTTACGAGTTTGAACGATTTACACTACACTGCATTTTGTTTTCATTTACATTTTGCACAGCATCCCAGCTTTTTTAGAAATAGCCATCCATCCATTTTCTAAGCCACTTCTCCGTCAGGGTCGTGGGGGGGTGCTGGAGCCTATCCCAGGATACACCCTGGACAGGCCGCCAGTCCATCGCGGGGCAGACAGACAGACACAGACAGTCACTCACACCTAGGGGCAATTCAGCATGTCGAGTTGGCCTGACTGCATGTCTTTGGACTGTGGGAGGAAACCGGAGAACCCGGAGGAACCCCACGCAGACACGGGGAGAACATGCAAACTCCACACAGAGAGGACCCCGGTCACCCGGCAGGGGAATCGAACACAGGCCCTCCTTGCTGTGAGGCGACGGCGCTACCCACCACGCCGCCCTTTTTTTTTGGAAAAAAATATATATATAACTTTCCAGAAGAAGAAAAAAGCCATGCTTAGTCAATGAAATCAGAATTTTTTCCAAGTCATTTTGGTCCATTTATCATGAAATTTACACACAATGTAATGGAAAAACTATTTAAAAAACGAAAAATGTAGATATGAGGTTTTGTTCCAGCAGCAGCAAATTGAAGGTCACTTCCCTCATGTCAAATTCGACTTTCTAGCTGGGTGCCCACATCACCCAATGCTACCAAGCTGGCAGGGTGGCATGCACTTCCTTCACATGACACTTCACATCTTCTCAAACTGCCATTACCACTGGACAGCTCACTGCCAACTCTGTTACATCAGCTAATAGATGGCTGCACTGGCTAGAATCGAGGGGGGAGGGGGGAGTTTAATGACCTAGAAACTGGTGACTTGACTTGGTATCCCCAGACAGACAACTGGGCTTGGACCCACTCCCTAGAGATGGGCAACTTGATTCACTCGGGCTAGGACTGGCAACTTGACATGACTTGGACTCATTCAAATCCCAGTGACTCAGAAACCCTTTCGGACTCCTACTCAGAGATGTGAGATTTCATTTGGACTTGAACCCCAGAGACTCGAGACTTTGATTCAAACCCCAGTGATTCGAGACTCAACTCCGACTCTAAACCAAGAGACTCGAGTTGGATTCTCACCCCAGAAACTCAAAACTCAACTTGGACTTGCTCCCCAGAGAGTTGAGACTGGACTTGGACTCAAACCCCAAAGACTCGAGATTCAACTTGGACTTGCACCGCAATGACTTGAGACTCGACTTAGGTTCGGACCCCAGACACTCAAGTCGGATGATTACCCTGGACACTCAAAACTCAACTTGGACTTTCTCCCCAGAGAGTTGAGACTTGACTTGGACTCTAACCCCAGAGACTTAAGATTCAACATGGACTCCATACTCAGTTTATCACCCCTCCTCTACCTCAGGTCACCACTGGTCAGTGTATCAGACACTTTTTGCTGGGGTTTTCATGTGTGATCTTCACTGCTAGGTTGAGAGTAGAAAATATTCAGCTTCAGATTCAGATTCCTTTATTGATCCCAGGGGGAAATTGCAGTTGTTACAGTTGCAGCCATTTATGTAAAAATAAACACTTTACTAATAATTTAAGACAATATAGACAATTTACAGTATGTACACCAGATTTAAGTACTCAATAATATAGTAAGGTGGTGGTGATTTTGATAGTAATATGAAACATCAGGTATAATGCAGTTACAATTATTTAAATTATTTAAATTAAGTTAGTGTCCCTCTGAGCACACACAGTTGTTGTTATTGCACATATGAACAGTTTGGTATTGAGTTTTGTGAATCACACACTGAGGGAGGAGTTATAGAGTTTGATGGCCACAGGTAAGAATGACCTCCTGTGGCGCTCTGTGGTGCATTTTGGTAGAGTGAGTCTTGAGCTGAATGAGCTCTTGTGTCTCATCACCGTGTCGTAGAGTGGGTGGGAGCCATTGTTCATAATGGCCCGCAGTTTAGACAGCGTCCTCCTCTCCGACACTGCCATCAGCGAGTCCAGCTCCACACCCACAACATCACCGGCCTTGCGGATCAATTTGTTGAGTCTGTTGGCATCTGCCACCCTCAGCCTGCTTCCCCAGCATGCAACAGCATGGAGGATAGCACTCGCCACCACAGACTCATAGAAGATCCTGAGCATAGTCCGGCAGATGTTGAAGGACCTCAGGCACCTCAGAAAATAGAGACGACTTTGGCCGTCAGTGTTCTTAGCCCAGTCCAGTTTATTGTCAATATACACACCCAGATATTTGTAATCATCCACAGTGTCCACACTGACCCCGCTGATGGACACAGGGGTCACCGATGCCTCGTGCCTCCTCAGGTCCCCCACCAGTTCCTTTGTCTTTGTTACATTGAGCTGCAGGTGGTTCCGCTCGCACCATGCGACAAAGTCCTTCACCGTTGCCCTGTACTCATCCTCTTCACCCTTGCTGATACATCCAACTATTGCAGAGTCATCAGGTAGATGATGGCGTCTTCAACTCCAAGGCGGGGCCGATAGGCAAACTGGAGGGGATCTAGAAAAGGCTGGACTATGGGTCGGATCTGATCCAAGACGAGCCTCTCCATGGTCTTCATGACGTGACGTCAGTGCCACTGGCCTATAGTCCTTGGCGTCACTGGGTCGTGGCGTCTTTGGGACAGGAACAATGCAAGATGTCTTCCACATCATGGGGACCCTCTGGAGACTCAGGTTCAAGTTGAAGACACGTTGAAGTACTCCACAAAGTTGGGTGGCACAGGCTTTAAGCAGCCTGGGTGGAACCCCATCAGGGCCTGCAGCCTTGTTTGTGGGGAGTCTCTTCAGTTGTCTTCTCACCTGGTCAGCAGTGAGACACACTGTAGAGGAGGTGGGTGGGGGAGGGATGGAGGTGTGAGATGGGCTGTCACAAGAGGGGGGCAGGCTATCAGGAGGGGGAGGGGGGGTGAGTGGTATGGTCTGCTGAGGACTGGCAGCAGAGGAGTCAGGCTGGGGGGACAGAGCCTGCCGTGTCAAATCTGTTAAAGAACAGATTTAGCTTGTTGGCCCTGTCCACACTGACCTCTACTCCTCTTTTGTTGTTAGACCTGAAGCTGGTGATGGTCCTCATCCCATTCCAGATCTCCCTCATGTTGTTCTGCTGGAGTTTCCACTCCAGCTTCCACCTGTACTTGTTCTTCGCCTCCTTGATAGCTGTCCTCAGTCACCTCTGGATCGTTCTCACCTCCACCCTATCTCCAGCTCTGAAGGCCCTCTTCTTCTTGTTGGGGAGAGCCTTAATGTCCTTTGTTACCCACGGCTTGTTGTTTGGGTAACATTTAACAGTCTTGTTTGGGACAGTGGAGTCCACACAGAAGTTAATGTAGTCCGTGATGCACTCTGTGAGCCCGTCGATGTCCTCTCCGTGCGGCTCACAGAGTGCAGACCAATCAGTAGCCTCGAAGCAATCCTGCAGTGCCTCGTAAGTCTCCCCAGACCATCTACTCACTATCTGCTTGGTCACAGGCTGACTCTTCACCAGCAGCACATAACAGGAGCTGAGGTGAACCAAGTTGTGGTCTGACCTACCCAGAGGGGGGAGGGGGGAGCAGCTGTATGCGTCCTTAACATTAGCATACAGCAGGTCCAGTGTTCTTTCCTCTCTGGTGGGACAGTCCACATACTGCGTGAAGTGTGGTAGTGCCTTGGCCATTGCGACATGGTTAAAGTCACCTGATATGGCGATAAAGGCACTCGGGTGTTGTGTTTGGAGACGTGCTGTTGTTGAATAAATGACGTCACTTGCCGACGTCGGGTTGGCAGAGGGGAGAATGTAGACAGTCACGATAATGGCATGCGAATACTCGCGTGGTAAATAATATGGCCTGAGTCTGACAGCCAACAGCGCAATATCCGGGCAACAGGTACGTTCCTTGATGGTAATGTGACGAGGGTTACACCAGTGGTTATTAACTAGCACAGCGAGCCCACCTCCTTTGCGCTTACCACTCTCGGTGCACCCCCGGTCGGCCCGAAGCCAAGCCATATCAAGCCATATCAAGAGAAGAGCAGCTCTGTGGTCAGAAACTGACCACTAATGAGGGACTAAAGCATCAATAGATGGGATTCACTCTCCAATTGTACAGTAGGGAAGTACAGGGTAATAGTTATCCAAGAGTAAAACATCAAAAAGAAATGAGAAGAAGGGAAAAAGTGAAGACAGTCTGTTGTTTTCAGAACCAAGAACTACTATTGCTACTTAAACGAAATTTCTCACATGTTCCCCACTTACAAAAGCATATTATCCTGCAAACTGTACAAGAAAATGGCATCAATTAAATGTGATTTTGGGCAGGACCTTAGAGAGAACAGCTTACAGCATTTACATTATCTTAGACATATTACGACCTTCTCCTTCAAAAGAGATAGGCTTGCTTTATTGTTCCGCTGTCAGTCTTCTGACTAATACCTGACGGCACAATGGGCTCACTTTAATTGCAACAGAAGACATTCAGGGAGCCGGCAAACTTGATTGGCGGTCCATTATTATTATTCACATTGATTATTTATAATTTATAATAATGATGAGCTGTTCGCTACCCTTTCCACCCCGCCACCAGGCTGAAACAATGCAGCAGGCATATGGTGCTCATCTAATTAATGCTACAAATCATCAATTAATCACTTTATGCAAACTAGCACATAATAATCTGGACTTAATGAGCTATCAGCATGCCATGACAGATGATCAGTGTCTCTCTCAGCACTTCAAGCTGGTTGGCGTAGAGCAGCAGGCTGTTGGTCTGTGTATTTGTTCATCTATCCGTCCATCCATTTCTCCTTCCATACATCAATCCATTGGTCCATCCATCCAGATTCTTGTCACATCCGTGTACTTGCCCACTATTAGCAGAGTCAGAGCTGGACACTGGACACGGTAATTTTAAGCAAAAGGTGGATCCGCTATAATGGTCTATATCACGGTTGTCGCAAGAAAACCTCGTATCTCCAACATGGTCACTTTACAGGAGAAGGAAATTCGACAAGAAGTGTCAGGAGACTGGAGCTTCAGCGTTGACTGGAGTTTATTCCTACATACAGAGTATGGGTATAGCATGTTTGATCAACAGTCAATCAGCAGGATCAGGAGTCTAGTCTTATTCACGTCCATGCAGACGATCATGCACAGGCACAGCTTGGTCATCAGTGTGTCAACAGTCCAGTCTGGTCAGCAGTCTGGTCAGTACTCCGATCTGCAGTCCAGTCTAACAATATTTTGGGAAAGACCTTATATACATCGAAAACTAAGGGGGAGGAAGGAGGAGGAAAAGGAGGTTGAGGAGGGATAAGGAGGGGCTGTAGAAGGAGAATATGAACAGAGATGTTGGGGGTAGAGTTAAGTGTGTGGGGGACGGTGATTGTTATCACCTTAAGGTCATAAGACAAAGGCTCATCTCAATACAAACAAAGGCAAGGTGAGAGTGTGACCAGGTTCACCTTTCTGCCATTTACTTAAACTCTACAATGAATGGTTCAGACCTTAAGAAAATAAAATCAGGGAAAACATATATTGAGAATATTTTCTCTCACTTTCAATGCAGGTCAGTGGAACCAGAATTTTGGAACAAAAAGGAGACACAAGGTTTTCTTCCCACAGCAACGATAAGCTTGATTATTTCAGTGTTTTGAAATGGAAAACACAATAGCAGTTGTTTAAAATATGAATACCTATATTTAATCCCATCACAATTTGGTAAGCATTAAAAATCTAAGGAATCAGTTTTCCTGCTACACCAGTACCACTGAAAGCTGCATAAGACTGCACTGAAATACAACCCTGTGGGCCAGAATATGGAGGTTTGGACTTTGATAGGAAAGGGCTATTTGACTGACATGCAAAATGACCAGAGAACGCTTTGCAACAAAAACTTGCCATAAACAAATACAGGTCGCCAATGCCCATAGATGTGTTGTCTACTTGGTCCTATGTCCCAACCATAGGCACAGGTCTAGGAGGAGTGAGGGACAGTAACAAGAGGATGGAGGAGCACAATAAAGGGATATATAGACCAGTACAAAGCAGCTAAACCTTTAACAGTTTTATTATACAGATAAACAAAACAAAAACAAGTAACAAGTTAAGCTATAAACAACTACAATACAGTTTCAGTAAAGCTGTTATAGTTGTCCTGTGTAAAGGTTCAGCCTGCACCGCCTGCTGCCAGGAGAGGGCGATGGCAGCAAGGCACCATGGACTAATTAGACTAACCCACCGCACCTGGGAGCTTCCTTATTTAAGATGCTGGCAAACGTCAATGTTTGTCACACCTTTGTAGAGGGGTGACCGGTACAGTACATAGTCCAAGAAAAGAATAGAAAAGAAAATAAGAGATGTGACAAAATCGCCCCAACACCAAAAGGAAAATATATATAAAAAAGAGGGCTGAAGAAAGAAATCTCAAGTCGTGCACAAGTGTTTGCTCCTGGAAGAGTAAACCTGTTGCACCCAAAGCTGACCTTCCTCGTGCAATCTCAGAGGAGGCGCCTCGTTTTTTGCCTTTCCTTTCCCCTTTTGCTAACTCAGCCTTTGTTTGAGCACACCGCACTTGGCGTCACCTTAGTTTGACGCTCTTTGCCCCCCTCATTTCCGCCTTCCTTGAGGTGCTTAGCCCGTCGCTGCCTGCACTCTCTAGTGGCTCAGCGGTAATGCTGCGGACCGTTGACCAAAGCAGCAGCGGTTCGGACCTCGGTCTGGGTGCCTCATTAGTAGCAGCGGCAACCGCACACTGCATTGCCCCTATATCTCTCTATCTTTTTTTGTTTTTTGCTGAGCTTCAGTTCTGCACTTTGATCTGCCTCCCTGCTGTCCCGTAACATCCTGGCAGACAATACCAAAGTAGAGAAATCAACAAACTGTTCTAAGCCAAGAGCTAAGTTAACAAAACAAAAACCCTGCCGCTGATCTAGTGTGCTTAGACAATAAAACACCTAGTGATGTACGTATAGCTGTACGTACAATCTAACCTGCCCTTCCTCCCAG
Organism: Pygocentrus nattereri; assembly: GCF_015220715.1. Taxonomy (NCBI): domain Eukaryota; kingdom Metazoa; phylum Chordata; class Actinopteri; order Characiformes; family Serrasalmidae; genus Pygocentrus; species Pygocentrus nattereri. The sequence goes on from NC_051232.1 coordinate 6,973,353, forward strand.
TTTAGGAGAATCTGAAGCCTGTTCACCCAAACAAACCCTTGTAGACTGACAAAGAGTCACTCTAACTAAACAGAAAGAGACCGGTACAGCTAACAAAGGCTAAAGCCACCACCTGAGCCAAGAGGGAAGGAGAGCAGATTGTTGCACCTCCTGGTCACCATCCCCACTCATCCACCACGGTGGAACATTAGGTGTACTGAAGCTGTGGAATGGGAGCCTGGGCCAGAGTCGGGACTCAGGTACCATAACCCCCTTCTTCTCAACGCCGTCTTTGTAGGGCTTCGTCCTCGCTCAGGTGAAGACGAAGCCCTGCAAAGACAGCGGGGAGAAGAAGGGGGTTATGGTATCCGAGTCCTGACTCTGGCCCAGGCTCCCATTCCACAGCTTCAGTACACCTAATGTGAGATGGGTGCATGCCACAGTGTCTTCCTATAGTGGCTTTAAATCTGGAGTTAAATGTATTTTCACCTGTTTTGGTTGTTTATACCTGCAGTCTAATGTGGACAAGTTGTGGGCTGGAGGTCAGAGAACCAGCCTTGTGACCGGAAGGTTGCCGGTTCAACCCCCTGAGCCGATCAAACATGATTGAAGTGCCCTTGAGCAAGACACCTAACCCCCAACTGCTCCCGCAGCACTGGGGATAGGGCTCCCCACCACTCAGGGTAACTGTGCTCACTGCCCCCTAGTGTATATCGTGTTTCACTGCACGGATGGGTTAAATGCGGAGGTGAATTTCCCCGTTGTGGGGTTGATAAAGGGTATCTCACAATCCGGATGTACTCCTAATTCCTTAAGGTATATTAAATGACCAGGAATAAACCAAATTAAGGAAGTTCGTCTCTTCTATGCCATTTGCATTCTGCATCGTCTTTCCGTGGTCGACACGTGACGACCTCCATAGGACCTTTCATAAATGAGGAGTTGTCTAACCTTAACCTAGATCTCTCGTCCACCTCAAATGGTTCAGATTGAAGGGGATCCAGTGACATTCTGAAAGACACGTATCGGCTTTGGAGCAACTTTGTTTTATGACCTGATTTTCAAAAACACCATGAATTTTTTTTTTTTTTTTTTTTCCCCCATAGACGAAAACCTCTCCGCCTCTGAGCTCCTTATATGGGCACATTCCTGACTAAAAAAAACATGCAGGACTTGGAGAGCCTCCTTCTTTTGGAAGTTTTCATGAATCTGGCTTGATCTTCCTTTTAACTAATGGTCCTGATGTGCCCTTTACATGCCCCAACATCAAACCACATGCTGTCCATCCTTCCATAGTTACGAGATTCCTCGAGGCATTTCTGAGGAATGGTGGAAAACGGACGTTGGACAAAACGCTGAAAAGGAGAGGTTTAATAAGTTTAGCATTAATATAAAAAGGTATTCAGAGCTGTTGCTCCAGTATAAAGGTGATCCAATGCCTCACTCTGGGCTAATAGAGCAGTCTATAGCGGCGCTCCAGAGAACCCTGTTAATTATCCCTGCCGAGTCCTAAATCATTCCGGAGAGCAATGGCCATTTACTACAGAAGTGGGGACGTTTTAATGACCGTCTAACCTCCAATCAAATGGAACAGGTGAATGGGAGCTGTTATTAAAAGGTACAATGTCGACGCGGTTCCTTTCTTTCTTTCCTCCTTTTTTCCCTTTCTTTCACTATACATCTGGTTTTTATGTTCATCTCTTGCTTTTTAATTCTCTCAATTTATCTTTTGTTTCTTTTTCTCTCTTTTTGTCTTTCTCTTTATTTCCCTCACTGTTAATTGCTCCATTTTCTCTCTCTCTCTCTCTCTCTCTCTCTCTCTCTCTCTCTCTCTCTCTCTCTCTCTCTCTCTCTCTCTCTCTCTCTCTCTCTCTCTCGGTTTCTTTCTCTTGCTGTCACTCTTTAGTCTGATTTCTCTTTCATTCTCACTGTTTATCTCCTTTTTATTTCTCTTTTTCTTTCACTGTTTTTCTCTTGGTTTCTTTTTTTCTCTGTCCATTTCACTTTCTATCACTGTTTATCTCTCCATTTCTTTTTCGGTTTCTCTTTTGTTCTCACTGTTTTTTCTCTTTCTTTCCCTCTCTATTTAACTCTAGTTCTCTTTCTTTCTATCACCATTTTTTCTCTTCCTCTCAGTTTCTCTTTCTTTCTATCACTGTTTCTCTCTCTTTCCCTTACCTCTTTTTGATTCTCACCATTTCTCTCCTGCTTTCTTTGTTTCTCTCTTCCTTTTTATTTTATCGCTCTGTTTATCACTGTTGATCTTCCTCTACATCACTTTCTTTCACTCACTGTTCATCTCTACTGCTTTCTTTCTCAGTTCTATTTCTTTGTCTCACTAGTTATTTCTCTGTTTGTCCCTCTGTTTTTCTTTCTCTCTCACTGTCTCTTTTTGTTCAGTTTCTCTTTCTTTTTTTTTTTTTTTTTCGTTTTATCGGTCCCTCTCATCATTTATCTTTCTTCCTCTTTCATTAGCTATGTTTCAGTTTAAAGCAGAGGTCACTAATAGGCGGACTGCGGGCTGAGTCCAGACCCAGACTCTGTCCTGTGGACCTGGACTTAAAACTGATAAACTATGGAGAGCTATTTCATTTCGACTGGGTGGTCCTGTTTTAATCGTAGCTTTTCTAGTCTTTATGGTAGCTTTAGTGGCCAGAGACTCCCAGACCAATCGCATGTGCTGTAAATATCACATGGCGCTGCTCGGCTGAGACTTGATTGAGTGATACACACAGGGGAAGGACGAGGAGAGAAACAGCAGTCAGAGAAGAAAGTGAGTCAGAGGGAAGTTATTCCACATGACGTGATCTAAAAAGAGAAACTGACAGTAAATGTTGGTGAAATCTGGCTGGACTTTATTTGATCTGATGTTCAGTAAATGTTGTTCAAATCTGACTGAACTGGACTTTATTTGATCAGATGTTCAGTATATGTTGGTGAAATCTGACCGAACTGGACTTTATTTGATTTGATATCCAGCTGTCGACTGTAAGATGCTGATATTCCTACTCGGCTACTTCAGTAAACAGTATAAGGCACTGAGTCATGATGCAAGTTAGACGTTATGATGTTCTGGACCTTCGCTTGAGGGAATTTCTCTAACTGGACCTTACTGACATTTAATTAAAGACCTCTGGTTTAAAGGTTTCACAACTTCTTTTTCTGCCAAAGAACTGGAATATAGTTGTTTCCACTGTGGCTCTGAGAAGAAACCTTAGACATTGTTGGCTGCCAAGATTAAGTGCTGCATCAAAACGAGCATGATGGAGGATTTTAACTGAGTTTTTGCTTTAAGTGGAATTATGTTCACAGCCATTTGCCATCTTTATATGGCTGTATCGTTTGCAATGGGCTCAATGTACCACAAACGCACCAGATAAATCCGGGAGCCATTTTATAAACGAGCTTTAGATCAGGCACTTCAGGAGATCACGTAGCAACCATTGAAAAGCTGTGTGCCACCATCCGAGCATCTGCAGCGCCAGTCATTTCTCACTGACACCTTAATATGTGCCTTTTGCATCACCCTTTTTTGCTTTCAGCTTGTGATATTCTAACTTTTCCACCTCGTTCTAGCATGAAAAAGTCTGATATTTGGGTGTTTTGAATTTCAGGCTTTTCTCTTTTACCCTTTTTAGAAATTTTGTGAAAAACTGATGGATGGAAAATCCCACTATTCGCTCACCGTTTCGTTTTCCCTCACCGCTTTATCTCTCTTTCCGCTTCATTCATTATCTCCCACTGTTAATGAAAATAAAAATAGTAGACTTGAGAATGAAGTCGTAATGTATCGCTGTCGACGGAACAAAACCTCATCTTCACTTTTTATGTTTTTTAGTTTTGGACATAATTTTAAAATACCTGTTGTCCTTTACAGTGTGTGTGAATTTCATCATGACTGGACCAGAATAAACGGCCCAAAATGACTTGGAAGAAATTCTAGTTCCATTGATCTACATTGAAAGTAAAGTAGATTTTTTCTTTCTCCAGTAAAGTTAACATTTTGGAGATGCGAGGTTTTGTTCCGACAACAGCGATACAGAGAATGAAGTGGTAATATTTGGAGGATAAATTGGGCAAATTTTAGGGGGCTAACTGTAGAGGGGCTAACTGTGGGGGGCTACTATAACACGTTGGGGTCTCGGTTGCTGTCCTGGCGCCGGAGCTCCACTCACTCCCGTCTCTCTGTGGATCATTTTGATCTTAATCCTCACTGTCTGTGAAACTTCATGTCCTCTTTGAATGGGGGGAGATGAAGACCCCGATAGCCGGGTAGACGACCCTGCCTGAGGTTCAACAACACAGACAGACGGTTTCCTCCGAGTCCGTCCGGCTCTTTATTCTAGATAAACGGTTCCCTGCTCAGCCATTTCAGCCGGATCTTGCACTAATACCAGGCTGGTGCTGATGAGCAGGAGAGACGGGGAGGCTGAGTGCTTCTTTACGGGGGAATCGATATGAAAATATAACTCCTCCAACTCAACGCCCCCCCATTTAACACCAGGAGGCGCTGCTTTTCCTTTGCAAAGGATTTGGCCACAATATTGCAGTCTTTCCTGGTATTAATGCCACTTTAACGTCATAATTCTACGACTTTATTCTCAAAATAGTACGACTTTATTCTCAAACTACCATTTTTATTAACAGCGGCCCTAAAACACTGTCATACGGTTTCTTTCCTTTTCTCTTTGTTACTATTTACCTCTTTTACATGCTTCCTTTTCCTCTTTGTTTTCTTTTCATCTCTCTCTCTCTCGCCCTTCAGCTGCTCTGTTGGTTCCCCATGCTGAAGCCAGCCAGCATTAACGCTGGAGGCTGGCTGTAGTCGGGGCAGGCAGGCTGTGTGACCGGTGCAGTCCAGCGCCCCCTCACTGCTCTGGGCATGAAGCTGTCACTCGCCCTTCTGAGCCGCCGCAGACACAGCCAGTGAGCGCTGAGCACCAGTAATGAGATCTGGCACAGAAATAAGTGCAGAGTCTGTACGTCTGGAACTGAATTCTACATTAGTTTGACCATCGTGACAGGGAGTGTACTCGGCATTAGCCCCCAGCAGTTCATTCAGGGAGTTTGAGGAGCTTCAAAGCACTGAAAAATTGAATTTACAGTTTCCCTCCTTTTTCTGCAAATGTAGTCGGTCAGCCAAGACATGTTTGCTCTGGAGATACAAGACAAATCTGGCAAAAAAATATTTGATACACACGATGTCCAAAAGTATGTGGACAACCTCATTATTCAGGTGTTTCAGCTACACCCATTACTAACAGGTGTATAAAGTCAAGTAGATAGCCATGCAGTCTCCATAAACTACGGTACTGAAGAGTTCTCTGTCCATCACTCACTACAGGGCTCCATATTGCCTCTGGAAGCAGCGTAAATCACAAGAACTGTGCATTTGGAGCTTCATGAAGTGGGTTTCCATGGACGAGCAGGTGCACACAAGCCTAAGATCACCTATGTGCAATGCCAAGTGTCGGCTGGAGTGGTGTAAAGCATGGCACCACTGGACTCTGCAGCAGTGGAAACGTTCTCTGGAGTGATGGATTGAACTGAGTGCCGTACCGTAAACCCCTCGACAAAGGAGTGACCAAGGCTGCTGTTTGCCATGGCCTTAAGTAGAGGGACAATGAACGACAGAGCATTCGAGTCTTAAAACTTCCTTTTCTGCAAAGAAGAATTCCCTAACAGTGATGTGATAGACTGATCTACGGTGGTATGACATGTAAAGTTGCAGTGGTTGCTGCTACGTGGGTGTATATGTACTGTGAAATGTTTCTTTCACTAATAGAAAGAATGACTCAAACTGTTGTTTTCTCATGTTCTCCTTGTGTTACAGCACATTTTGTATAAGGATCTGAAACCATTTAGTGTGACGAATATAGAAAAATACAGGAAATCGCGACGGGGCAAGGACTTTTTCACTGTCTGTGCTAGAAAATGGTTCAACTGCTTTACTAAGATGCCACTCTATTCCTGAACCAGGTAATTCACCTCAATTTAGCTTCTGTAAATGGTGGGAACTGGAAAAGCTTGTCTTATTTTTGATGTTTCAATTCTGGATATGAAACCCGTGTCTCAGAAATTGACACGTCAATCCACAATTCGTACACAACTATTACAAATCCGGTGATCTTTAGGCCAAAACTGGTGTGATTTCTTGCTCTATTCTGCCTCCTCCATGTGTCAGAGGCCTACTAGATGTGGGTTCTTGTGGATCAGATCCATGCTGAGAGAGCTGTGTCATGTAGCTCCAGCATGCGGTATGGTTTTATGGGTCAGTAACAGACAAGCTCCATTTGATCAATAATAATAGCCCAGTCTTGCTGAGAAATCCATTTTCACTCAGAGAAAGTCTTGGGAAGAGAGATTCTCAGAAAGACTCTTTGCTCTGAACTCTTTTTCTCGCTCCTTCTCTCATTTAGGTCATTTCCTTCATGTGGCTTTGCTTTCTGAAGCAAATGCCATTGTATTGACATAAGGGGCCTTTAAAGTGATGGACATTTCTTCCATACACACCAATCAGGCCTGACATTCTGACCACCTCCTCGTTTCTACGCTCACTGTCCACTTTATCAGCTCCACTTACTGTATAGCTGCTCTTTGTAGTTCTACAGTTACAGACTGTAGTCCATCTGTTTCTCTGATACTTTTATCCCTTTTACCCTGTTCTTCAGTGGTCAGGACCCCCATAGACCCTCATCGTGCAGGTACTATTTGGGTGGTGGATCATTCTCAGCACTGCAGTAACACTGACGTGGTGGTGTGTTAGTGTGTGTTGCGCTGGGATGAGTGGATCAGACACAGCAGTGCTGCTGGAGTGTTTAAGCTGCTGGACTTGGAACCAAAAATATCCAGCCAACAGCGTCCTGTGGGCAGCGTCCTGTGACCACTGATGAAGGACTAGATGACCAACACAAACTGTGCAGCAGCAGATGAGCTGTCGTCTCTGACTTTACATCTACAAGGTGGACCGACAAGGTAGGAGTGTCTAATAGAGTGGACAGTGAGTGGACACAGTGTTTACAAACTCCAGCAGCACTGCTGTGTCTGATCCACTCGTACCAGCACAACACACACTAACACACCACCACCACGTCAGTGTTACTGCAGTGCTGAGAATGACCCACCACCCAAACAGTACCTGCTCTGTGAGGGTCCATGGGGCTCCTAAAGATTACCCATGTAACGCTGCCCTTAATGGGCTGATCTTCATACGTATGTGTCAGGTTGAGATAATGGTTATGCTAAAACTAATGACGAAGAGAAAGTTAACGTTGATGTTTCGTAGCAGAAACTGCTGGAAACTTCTTCACCACATATCCATGAGTTTCCCTGCCATTGCAGTAAATTGCATTAGTCTTTCCTGCTCTGAAGACACTGTAGGGCTTGTGGTTTCCCATGTGATTAGCGAATAGCGTATCAACTCCGGTTGGCTCGTTTGGTCATAACTGTGTGGAGAAGTGTTTTCCACGGGCTGAACAGCAAGTTAAATGTATTTTCCATTTTAATGGGCTACAGAGTTACCAAACAAGTCAGCAGAGCAAAATCCAGTGTTGAACTCGCTCTTACGCTGCTCATTTGTGTCCAGCTGGACTTAAGTGAACAATGAGCACCGTGGAGATTAGTTCAGCAGTGGGGACTTTGCTGCAGCCCTTCAGAACAACTATAGCATTCCTGCGTTCTACTGTATTACATGGAATTGCATCATACCGGTACAGAATGTGCCTACTTATACATAAAAGTCTGTAACGCTGAGTCACGGCGCTACAGTTTAATATGTCCCAACTCCAGGGACTTGACCGTAAGCTTATGTGCTAAATCAGGTGCATTAGAGCCTAGAAAACACTAAACTGTGTAAAGTTTAGCCCCTTGAGACGCCTGTTGGAGAACAGCACTGCAGTGTTTGGAGCCTCGAGGAACCTTTTGGTGAACTAAAGTAATCAGCACAGCTTACAACATACAGGCCACCACACTGCAAAGTTATCCTGGCAAGTGATTTCTAGACCATCAACTATTCCTGTGTATGGACAATTGAGTTTATTTTCAAGGACACATGAACAATTTCCAACCTCATTTTAGCCAAAACAGGCTCTTGCTGTACCGTTAAGACGGATATATGTAAATGAGCTCTGTTTTGATTGGCTGCCCTTTATCAAGTAACACTAGTTATGACTTCCCTCTGAATGGGCGTGGCTTAATTTCCGCAAGCTGAATAGGAAGCTATGTGCGAATGGGTTCATGGTTGTGACATCACTAACATGAGAAACTCAAACTGGGCTGTTGGAGCATTGTCCATATATGGGCAGTAGGGATTGAAACTATTTACAAAAAAATGATAAATTTGTGAAGTTGAAAAGTGAAATCATCTCAGGATATTATTTCTTCCGGATTTCGCCCCAGTTTTCTAGACAATTTAGCCGTTTCCAGCTCCACCCACTAGTTCAGACTCCTCCTATCACATGATACCACTGGTGCTAGGTGGGTGTAGGCCAGCACAGGCTTCCTCCAAGACCTGAGGTGGCACCATGTTTTCGAACTGCCACTTACGTGACATCATTGGACAGACGAACGCCATCGGAAGAAAGTGTCAACCGGCAGTTCTGCTACGTCAGCTAACAGACACCTGCATCGCGCTGGGGGGAGATGGGGCCATCCTACCACCCATGGAGAGTGAGGCCAAGTGTGCTCTCTTGGACTCCCAGCCATGGATGGCTGTAGCATCACCATGGACCAAACTCATGATCTCCTAATGATGGATACGCCACTCAGGAGCTGCCCAGACCTTTTTTCTGGGAACTGAAAAATATTTCATGTAATCTTTCACATTAGGCAGATGAACCAAAATAATTTGGTTTTATTACCAGCAGGACAAACCAGAGGAGTAGTGAATAATCCAGGCCAGGTCAGAACCGTGAGGGCACTAAACAGGTACACAGGGAACCAGAGATCATACTACACAAACAAGCCAGAGTCAAAGGCCAGAGAAACAAACAATACAATACAGAAGTCCAAAGGTGAATCCAGAAGAGCAAACAAGGGGCAAAAAGGGTCAAATAACTCGGGCAACACAAACGCTTGGTATGCAGAAGACAAGTCTGATGGCAATACTTCACAAAGAACTGATACAGGACAGGTATATACAAAAACAGAGGTAATGAGCATGGGTCAGGGGAGTTGGGCTTGTGACTATGACATCAGAACCCAATGGATCATGGGAGTTGGAGTTTACAGGTTGGTTGGGGGCTTCAGAGGAAGGTAGCGTGAAGTAATCATCATGCTTTTTGTTTTTAAACTCTGCAGTTATTGTTGTAATAGTCTTATTTCATTATTAAGCTTTGGCTGGAAATAAACGGGTTAAAACCTTGAACGGAAAATCGTTCCATCAGAATTTTGTTCCCTGTTGTATGTAGGTAGGTACAGCCAAGTGAGCTCTCCCTGGCTGGGACTTCAGGAGCTGGACAGAAGGCCTTACATGGTGGATTCACTGCCGAAAAAAACTGGAACTGAGAGGAATCAACCATGTTTTAATTTACACTGGGGCTCATTTTCAGCTCTGTTACTGTCCTGTTGTGGCTCCACGGCAGAATCAGACCTGTAGGTAATAATAAAATAATCCTCCTTTACAGTAAAATAAAGCTCTGCTGATCCTTCAACACAGTTTGATAGTAAATGGTCTTAAACTCTGGAGTTAATGTAGAACTGCTGATTCACCCTTTAACCCTGAAGTTTGGTACGTAGCCTGCTGGTTGCCATAGCAATGCAGACAATCTCTCCTCACCTAGTTAGTAGCTAACAAAAAGGCAAAGAGAAAGATTTAAGACGAACATCAATATTTTGGAGACGAATGGACTTATTTGTGTTTAGAATCACTCCAGCTGGTTTCCTGATACCTTAGTGTTTGTCAGTTTCTTATTGCAGATTTAAAGTCTTTTACGGCTGATGCTTTTATCCAGAGGGAATTACAATTTGATCACTTTACATAGGTAGGCAAAGGCAGTATTAGGAGTCTTGCCCAAGGACTCTTATTGGTGTAGTGTAGGGGGATTGAACCACAGTCTACAGCAGAGAGGGCAGAGGTGTTACCCACTACACTAACCAACCACTACATTATATCAACCACGAAGTCATGAAGCTGAAGTCGCCTCCTGCTCACCAGCTCCTGTTCAAATATTCCCGTTCCACCTTAAATAGTGCAACGGACACATTTTACAAGAAACTAACATTCTATGTTGCAGTAAATTTCCTGCCAGAGATGTGAGAAAAGTGGCTATAGCTGAGCTAAAGCTGAAAGCAGAGCAAAGTAAGTCTGTTTTCATTTATATTTTTATCCTATACTAGTAACACATACTGAGACACATTTACAGCCAAGATGGTGAAGTGGACGTAAAATGATGTGGCTCCCAAGGTGGTTTGATTTTTGTTGAAAGGACAAAATGGGTCTTCTTAACATTTGGGTTGCCGACCCCTGATCTAGGCCATCTAGAAGTTCTAGATACATTGCTGATGGTGAATATTGGCTAGGGTTCAATCAGAAATGGTAGCATCTGTATGGGTCACTGTAAAACTGATACAAAGTAAAATGTGTAGTAATCTGCTACAAGCTTAAAGATATATATATATATATATATATATATATATATATATATATATATATATATATATATATATATGTGTGTGTGTGTGTGTGTGTGTGTGTGTGTGTGTGTGTGTGTGTGTGTGTCCACTCTTTACATTCATTACAGCATCCAGTCTTTTTAGGACACTCACTTTCAGTTTCTTAAAGAATCTGCAGACACACCTCCAAAGTTCAGTCTTAGAAGTTGGTTGCACATATCATACATATGTGAAAAAAGCAATGTATTAGTGTTAATTTCCATGATTCAGATGTCCACATCAATTTGATTCATGTACAAATGACAGACATTCCAATTAAGTGAATATCATGTATCACTTTTTTCAGTGTATAAAAGTCATGAGTTTTACTCTCTAACTAGAAACCAAGTAGGATGTTATGCCTCCAAAAATAAGGGTTAAAATTTTGACCTGCCCAAAGGAAACCTGTCCAATCAGGGTTGTTTTCTCTGTTGTATGTAGGTAGATACAGCCAAGCGAGCTCTCCCATTGGTTAGGACTTCAGGAGCTGCACAGAAGGCCTTGCGTGTTAATTTAACCCCCAAAATAAAGTGGAACTGAGAGGAATCAACTGTTTTAATTTACAATGGGGCCAATTTTGTGCCTAAAATGTCCCTCTAGGTCAGGGATCAGCAACATGCAGCTCTGGAGCATTAGAATTAATTTTTTAGGTGAAAACAGAAATCATCCTCCTTCGCAGTAAAACAAGGCTCCACTGATCATTCTAACAGTTTTACCAATAAACAGTCTTATTATTGTACTAATTCAACTGATTAAAATATCTAAATCAGTTTTATTCATGTACAAATGAAATTTTAATCCTGTACATTTCCTGCGTCAATTTTTTTTCAGTGTCTGAAAGCCGTCCGTTTGACTCTGTAATTAGAAACCAAGCAGGATGTTAAGCCCCTATTTGGAATGGACTGTAATATCCAGGGCTTCAGAAATAAATGACCACCCCACAAGGCTGTGAAATCAGAATGGGTTTAACGCAGATTATTCATGTCTTAAGCGCAATAAAAGATGCATTTCTAGTAATTCTATCCAAACCGAACCGTTTCCTTCAAAATGCAATTTATTTAAACAAGCCGTTATTGCTCACACACACACACACACACACACACACACACACACACACACACACATAAGAATCAATAGATTGGTGGAATTACATCGCATTCCATAAGAATTGAACACCAGACTATTCTTTACCTGCTTTCCACTTAAAAAACTCCCTTCACTGCCATCCATTGTTGGTTTCTATGGAAACGGCTCAGAGTTTCCCTTGAGAGCTTTTATCTAAAGTAAAAGTAAACACATTTACCTGGGGGTGTATTTCTTCATTTAAGCTCACTTGCGAATTTGTTGTGTCGCCGGCGCGAGCCGGACGGGTGGAGAGGAGCGCAAAGAGGAGTTTCAGGCTATTTGGGGTTTTGATTTGGACGGTAACTGATGTCAGAAATACTTCCGACTCCTGACAGTGAGGCGTTCTGCTCCGGAGGGGAAGAGGATCAGTACACCCTCATCAAAAGAAGCTCACGCTCACAGTAAACGGATACAGGAGGAGTGATCACTGCATGATCACAGTCAGAGTCTCAGACGGAGCTGTGAATAGGAAAGAGGAGTAACCAGAAATGAGGAGGCAAAGCGGAAAGAGAGAGGGAGACAAGGCAGAAGAGAGAAAGGGAGATGGAGAAAAAGGCGGAGAGAGATGATGGAAGTAAGAGAGGGAGGAAAGAAAGAGAGGGAAACAGAGCCATAGAGAGGGACAGAAGAGGTGGAGGGAAAAGAGACAGACACACAATACAAAGAGAGAGATAGGAAAGAGACAAAGACAGAAGAGCGAGAGATACAGAATAGAGAGATCTAGAGAAAGAGGGAGAGGTGGACAGAAGAGAAAAGGAACGGGAGGAAAGAGACAGAAGAGGTGAAGAGAGAGGGAGAAGTGGGGAGAAGAGGACAGAGACAGATACACAATATAAAGAGAATAACGAAAGACAGGAAAGAGACAAAAAGACAGATGTGTGTGAGAGAGAGTGACAGAGAGAAAGGGGGAGAGATACATAATAGAATGAGACATACAGAGAAAGAGAGAGATGGAAGTAAAAGTGGTAGAGAAAGAGGGAGAGATGGAGAGAAGGGAGAGCCAGGGACAAAGGAGAGAAAGAAAGACAGAGAGAATGAGAAAGGCAAGAAAAGAAAAAGAGATGTAGAATAGAGATGCAGAAAGAGGTGAAGAGACAGAGATGGGAGAAAAACAGAAAGATGGAAGCGAAAGGGAGGCAGAGCGATAGAGAGACGGAGGACTTACATGGGTTATGGAATTGTGCTCTCTGGAGTGATGGAGCTCCATCCACTACCTTTGGGATGAGTTGGAGTTCCAGAACTGACCATTCAACATCAGTACCTGACCTCACAAATGCTCAATCAAATCCTCGCAGCAATGTTCCACCATGTACTGTAAAGCCTTCCCAGAAGAGTAGATGCTGTTACTGCGGCAAAGCAAGACAAACGTCCAATCAATACCCTTCATTTCAGAGGAAACGCTGGTGTCTACAAATGCTTGGACATTCAGGCCCAGTCCCATTTCTCATTGTTACCCCTACCCCTTGTTTTCGAGTGTCAACTTGCCCCTTGGAACTGAGTTACAGGGCAGTGGTTGAGATCTTCTCCTCTGAAATGAGACCCTCTAATAAAAGAGCATCACTTCATTAACAGCTACCAGCGCTTCTCTGTAGGCGACCCTGCCCATCTGCAGGGACAGCAGAGGAGGGGAAAGTTCAGCTCCTCACTGCTGGGCTTTAGTTACATTTAGGGATCATACGCCTTCAAAGAGGGGGGCAGTTATTTATTATCACCCCCGCTAATTCTTCAGTGATATGAAGCCGAAGTCAGATATTCTCCAGATTCTTGTTCGAATTTTCTCGTTCCACCTTAAATGAACCAGCAGTTACATCCGGGAGCTTCAGGTGTCAGGACTGCTGGACTATTTAAGGTGGAATGGGAAAGTTAACCTAGCTAGCTAAAGTGACGTCACCATACTACTAGATATTTTTATCCTTGTTATGAAGAAAAGGACCAAAATACACTGAAACGACACTAAACTAAGGTAATACACTTTGTTTGGAGTGTGACTCTGAAAAACCACCTCTATCTCAGCAACGGTCAGGACACCCTACCCAGGTGTGGTAGGGGCGGGAGATGACATGGGATTGGACCATAGTGAGGTCTAGGGGTACTGGCAGTATGTGCTAATGATACATGAAATGGATCACAGAAAACAAGTTGGGTGCACCATTAGGCTGGTTCACCACGATTATTGCAAATTTGTGCACATGCCATAAGCACAATGAAGAACCCTGAGCTCAATGTAATTTCCAGTGAAAAACCTCGTTAGGCTTAATCCGTGTGTGGAAGGTGGCCCATAGTTTTATTGCCAATATAAATCCATTATCGCACCTTGATAAGCCATCTCCACAGAACAGAGCTGAAAAGACCCCTGCGGACCATAATGGAAAAGGCTTTTCTACAGAGGATGTGAGAACCAGAGTGACTAAGCCCTTTGTCATGTAAATGACAAACCCAACCGGGTTCTCTGTTGGTTCAGAATGCTATGATTTGGATTCGTGAGAGATTTTTGATGATAACTTCTTCGTCTTCATGACAGACGTGGATGGATGCGGTGGAAGCGAATGATATTTCCAATAGCACAAACACTAAAATGAGTTTCCTGTGTTTCAGCATTGCTTTCACGTTCATCTGGGCACCTTTTGCAAAGGTCAGCCTGGAAATGAATCCAAATGTGAAGGCATCAAAAAGGAGGCTATCCCAGCTGTCATTAGGCAGAAGGCAGGATACACCCTGGACAGGTCTCCAGTCCATTGCAGGGCAGCAATCAATAATATCTTATCTTATCTACAGTACCTAATCTGCTTTATTCTTAGAAAGTACAAGCAATTTTGGACGATTTCTGTTCACCGCTCATGACAGAATATTCATATCCACCATCTGATTAGTGAATTCACCAACTTTGCACCCATTGCTGACCCTTTACAGGCATTCAACTGCATCCACACATCTTGTATAATCTCTACAGAAAATCATTGACCAATACAATCAGATTGCAGACACAACATTCAATTGCAGAAATGGCCGGTCCATAATCTTTGTAGAAAAGCGCCGCCAATAGAACAGGATGCTTTGTAGCTGCTAGACATGAGCCTAATGTCACTAGGCCCAGTGCCAAGGGTCAGCTAGGGCCCCCCCAGCATTGGTCTGTGGAGTGGAGGAACTGTGTTCTCGAGTGATGGAGCTCCATCCAAGATATTTGGGATAAGTTGGAATGGCTTTTCTGATCCAGAACTAAGCATTCAACATCAGCAATGCTCTGGTGGCCCAATGCAATCGAATCCTCTCGTTTTTCATTCATTGAGGTACAAACAATGTAAATGTGCCCCCAAAGATACAACAGCTGGTTTAAGGTCGACCTTAAATCAGTTTTTCCAGGTGAAAAGTTGGTATTTGTACCTTTTCATAACCACATGTTTTAAAACAGAGCAGTAAAATAAAAGCCTGGAGGTGAGACGGGATGTGTGGAGTCACCTTGAAAGTGGATTGTGGTTCAGTTATGCTCCCTGACTAAAGGTACTGAGATGTACCCTTGACAGTTCCAACCCAGTGACAGTTTAGTACCTCTGTTTCTGAAAGAAGTCAAAGGTTTTATAGGGAAAGTAATTCAGTTTGTAGTCAGTATATCTAAGTTATTTGCCAAGTTTCTATTAAAAACATCTACATGCCTTAGACACCTGCTTAACCAGGTTTTCTTCTGAAATCAAGGCTATTAAGAGGGGGTCTTGTTCCCCCTTTGTTGCAGTAACATCCGAAAGGTACTGGATAGAGCTTTATGTCCATTGCAGTTCCACTGTACCACAGCCCAACACTGGGGGGCTGATTTCAATCAGAGCTATAACTAGGGTGAAAAATGTAGTGAGGTCCATTTTGCAGAAAAGCGGCCTACAGTACACAGTGACCGGCAAATGTATGTGTTACTGCTTTTTCACCTGTCCATGATTATTATGTACTTTTTCTTCTAATTTATTCTGTTCCCATCGCTCAAGTCTTCCATAAAGTGCTATTACTGTTCCATAAACTGGCTGCAGGGCTGTGTCTCAGACACTCCAGGGGACTCTGGTAGCCCCATTCCTGGTCAGTCTGTACACCTCTGACTTCAGGTACAACACAGAGTCGTGTCATCTGCAAAAATTCTCAGATGACATGGCCATTGTGTGGTCCATGAGGAATGGACAGGAGCAGGAATACAGGAAGCTGGTGAAGTATCTATCTATCTATCTATCTATCTATCTATCTATCTATCTATCTATCTATCTATCTATCGTCTTCAGCTGAAAATACATGCTGAAACCTATATGTAGAAAATTTGTTGATCGTTACATTGGTTTTTATTTTATTTCTCTCTCTCTCTCTCTCTCTCTCTCTCTCTCTCTCTCTCTCTCTCTCTCTCTCTCTCTGCTTCCATGCCTGTCTCTTTAGCTGTTTTCCTTCTCTGTCCTACTTAAAAAGCATATCACTGCTGTCGGAACAAAACCTCGTATCTACAGCTTTTGACCTTTTTCAAAAATTCCAGGTGCCCTTTACATTGTATGTAAATGTCATGACAAATTGATCAAAAGAAACGGCCCAAAATTACTTGGAAAAAACTCTGGTTCCATTGACTTACGTTAAAAGTGAACTATGTTTTTTGCTTCTCCTGTTATCATTTTGGAGATACGAGGCTTTGTTCTGACAGCAGCGATATCGTAAAGTCTTCCAAGCCCCAGCCACTAGGAAGGAAGATACTTATACAGTTAACCAGACAAAACAGTCAAATATAAATGCTGATTTCTAAATTACTTTACAAGACACTGTGCCATCAGTACAGTAGTTTACCTTAAATGCACTAGTACCTTAAATGGTCAGGGCCCAAAGTTTTAATACTCATTTCTAAGAATAGCTCAACCAGTTTGCACTTTCCCTGTAGTTACTGAATAATAATCCTCAGTGTGTAATAAGCTGGAGATTTTAAGGGGCTAACAGTGAACATGGTCACTATGGTGTGTAACAAATGGCTAACACTATTCAACTTTGAACAACCAATAATTTCTCACCTAACTGCCAATACAGGCAACTACAGAACCTGCAGCCTAAACTGAGCAGCTATTTGAACTCAACTAAAGCTGTGATTACACTACATGGCTTTTACTGCATTTTTAGCCCCGATTCTCAGTCTGGCCGAGTCTGTGCTAGTTGCCTCTTGTCAGCAGATTTTTGGGTCAGTCGGAGTCGTGGCATCCTGATCACGTTTCAGACCAGTTGGAGTTTATCAAACATCTGAGCGTAATGTAGTGTAAACTGAACAACGACTCAATCTGAATGGATTCCTGCAACAGCCAATGAAAAAAGAGCACGAAAGAAGAAACAGCAAGTAAACAAAGATAAATAGCAAAGTCTCACATGTGGAGCGAAGCTTTTTAATGAGCTGAGTTTAAGGCACAATCGAGTTTATGTTTTAAAAGTCTAAAAATACCAACCTCACAAACAGGTTTATCTGCTGCTACTTTACTGTGTCAGCGCGAATGGCAGTGAAAACGTGGTGGTTGGTTAGTGTAGTGGGTAACACCTTCTGCCTTCTACGCTGTAGACTGGGGTTCAGGCCTCACCAGGGCAAGCACCCTACACTTTACCAATAAGGGTCCTTGGGCAAGACTCCTAACACCACCTTGGCCTACCTGTGTAAAATAATCAAATAGTAAGTTGCTGTGGATTAGAGCATCAGATAAATGCCATAAATGTAAAACAGCAGCAGCAGCTCCACATATGTTTATTTGGATCTCCTAGTAACGGGAGAACATGTGAGTTAACGTGAGTTAGCATGAGCTCAGTGAGCTTCGTTCGTTTCAGCAACAGTATAAAAGTTGGGTAGTGTGTGATCTGCAATAGTTTAGTTTGGATCCCCAATATTTCAGTTGTGGTATGGCTGAATGCTTAATATTGTTTAATACTAATGTTAATATCAATATGAACGCTTGTATTTTAAGATCAGTTCAATGATGGTGAAAGACCCCATTAACATGGGACACACGTGGAACAGGTGGAACGCAGGTAGGGGGCATATTGAATCCCAGGGGACGATAAAGGGGAGCACACCCAGGTGAGTTTACTTCCACTTAGGTCAAACAAAGGGACGGTGGGAATTGTCTGGCGTGTTGCTGTCGCTGTTGGAAGAACTTATCTGTAAAACATTGTAATAGCATATCACAGGTCATTTGTGTTCAGTCGCACCCCAGAAGGTGCTTTTGATAGTTTTATATCTTTCTTTGCTTTGTGGTCAAAGAGTGCATTGCCCTGGTGCTCTGGTTGTGCCATTTTGGGGTGTCTTATTTTTGGTTGTGTCGTCTTGCTGTGGGTGATTTTAGTTGGGGAGGTTGGTTTTGTGTGGTTATTGGTGTTGATTAGTAGTATTTTTTTGTGGAAGGGCTCCATGGGTTTATTTTTTTGGGGCCTGTGCTGTGTTAATTAGCCTTTGTATATTAGCTTGAATAGTATTTACAATATTAAAGATTCCTTGATGCCCTTTTTTATAATGATTACTTGAAATAAAATGTGTATTGTGAATTAATATTCTGATTGATGCATGTGTATCCTTGGC